>NC_133763.1:29760443-29770366 GCF_036562045.2 Rhinolophus sinicus | reverse complement strand
CCTCACCTCACACTAACCAACATTCAATCCTTTCATAACCTCCGCTAACCGAGCCCTAAGAGTCTTCCGAACCTAAACATGCACCTGGCTGTAAGCAGAACCTGAACACTGTCCCATCACTCACCTCACCCTAACCAACATCCCAAACTTAACTCCCTCACGCTGACCAACTCAAATACTGGAACCCACTTGCTTATCCGAAACTCTACTCTGTCCAAACCCTCACTCACTTTCACTAACACACCAACCCTGTTCACCCTCGGTTAACGAGTTCTAACCCTCACCTGATAATGTATACAGGTAGCTGAACACTCTCCCATCCCTCAGACTGACACTAACCAACATTCAATCCTTTCCACAACCTCCGCCAACTGAGCCTAAGAGTCTTCCGAGCCTAAACATGCACCACAAGCAGAACCTGAACACTGTCCCATCGCTCACCCTCACCCTAACCAACATCCCAAACTTAACCTCCCTCACGCTGACCGAGTTTCAAATACTGCTCAGAACCTACTTGCCTGTTATCCGAAACTCTACTCTGTCACCCGAACTTAATATATACCTGGATACATGCAGTACCGGAACACTCTCCCAACCCTCAGACTGACACTAACCAACATTCAAACCTTTCCCATACCCTCCAACTAACCGTGGCCCTAACAATGTTCTGAGTCTAGACGCTGAATGCAGAACCCTGTCCCTCACCTCACCCTAACCAACATACAACCTTTGCCTCAGTGACTGGCTCAAACACTGTTCCGAACCTAAATGTATACTTGGCTGTAGGCAGCATCCGAACAAGTCCATCCTCACCCTCAACAACCATAACATGAACCTTTCCCACCTCCTCAACTGAGGCTCTAACACTCCGACCCTAACGTATTCTGGTTATATCTAAACTCTGCATCAACCCTCACTCACTCTTTAACACACCAACCCTGTCTCACCCTTGGCTAACAGGCCTAACACTGACCCGAACCTTAATGTATACCTGTCTGAAAGCAGCCCCTGTCCTTCATCCTCACACTAACCAACATTCAATTTTTCCCATACCTCCAGCTAACAGTGATGCTAACATGAACCTAAACGCACCTGGTTGTAAGCAGAACCTGAACACTGTCCCATCACTCACCCTCACCCTAACCAACATACCAAACTTAAACTCCCTCACGCTGACCAAGGCTTAAATACGCCGAACCTACTTGGCTTATCTGAAACCCTACCCTGTCCAAACCCTCACCGCCACTTTAACACACCAACCCTGTGTTCACCCTCGGTTAACCGAGTTCCTATCCTCACCCGAACCTTAATGACACCTGACACAGGCAGCGAACACTCTCCCATCCCTCAGACTGACACTAACCAACATTCAATCCTTCCCATACCTCCAGCTAACAGTGATCTAACAGTGTTCCGAACCCTAATGTACACCTGGTTGTAAGCAGAACCTGAACACGTCCCATCCCTCACCTCACCCTAACCAACATACCAACTTAACCTCACGTGAAGTGCTCAAACACTGCTCTGAACCTAAATGTATACCTGGCTGAACAGCACCTGTCAGTTCCATCCTCACCTCAACTATCAAAATACCAACCTGTCCCTACTCGGTAACCGTGGCTCTAACACTCTTCCGACTAATGTACTTGGCATAACACCCTGTCCAACCTCCCCTCACTAACCAACACCAACCCACTCTCACCTCTAACAGTGGCCCTAACACTGACCTGAACCTTAATGTATACCTGTCAGGCAGTAGCTGAACATGTCCCATCCCTCACCTCACACTAACCAACATTCAATCCTTTCGCATAACCTCACGCTAACCGTGGCTCTGAGAGTCTTCCGAATCTAAAGGTGGACCTGGCTGGGAGGAGAACCTGAACAATGTCCCATCACACACCCCTCACCCTACCCAACATCAAACTTAACTCCTCACGCTGACCAAGGCTCTAAATACTCCCGAACCTACTTGGCTGTTATCTGAAACTCTACCCTGTCCAAACCCTCACCGTCACTTTAACACACCCTGTTCACCTCGGGTTAACGAGCTAACCTCACCGAACCTTAATGTATACCTGGATACAGGCAGTAGCCGAACACTCTCCCATCCCTCAGACTGACACTAACCAACATTCAATCCTTTCCCATACCTCCAGCTAACTGGCCCTAAGAGTCTTCCGAGCCTAAACATGCACCTGGCTGTAAGCAGAACCTGAACACTGTCCCATCCTCACCCTCACCCTAACCAACATCCCAACCTTTAACCCTCACGCTGACCAGTTTCAAATACTGCCCGAACCTACTTCTGTTATCCGAAACCTACTCTGTCCAAACCCTCACCTCACTTTAACTAACACACCAACCCTGTTCACCTCGTTGCGAGTTCTAACCCTCACCCGAACCTTTGTACATACCTGGATACAGGCAGTAGCGAACACTCTCCCAACCCTCAGACTGACACTAACCAACATTCAAACCTTTCCCATACCCTCCAGCTAACTGACTAACAATGTTCCGAACCTAACGCACACAAGGCTGTAAGCAGACGAACCCTGTCCTTCTCACCCTCACCCTAACCAACATACCAACCATTCCTCAGCTACTGTGGCTCAAACACTGTTCGAACCTAAATGTATACCTGGTTGTAGGCAGCATCCCAAGATTCCACCCTCACCCCTCAACAAAACCACAAACCTTTCCCTACGCTGAACCGAGGCTCTAACACTAGAACGTTCACTTGGCTGTTATCTGAAACTCTGCCCTGTCCAACCCTCACCTCACTTTAACACACCAACCCTGTCTCACCCCTAACAGGCCCTAACACTGACCCGAACCTTAATGTATACCTGTCTGAAAGCAGCAGCAACTGTCCCATCCCTAAGCCTCACACTAACCAACATTCAATCCTTTCCCATACCTCCAGCTAACAGTGAGCCCTAACAGTGTTCAACCCTAAACGTGCACCTGGTTGTAAGCGGAACCGGAACACTGTCCCTCACACTCACCCTAACCAACATACCAACCTTTAGCTTCCGTCGGGGTGACGGCTCAAACACTGCTCCGAACCTCAATGTATACCTGGCTGTAGGCAGCAGGCGAACACAGTTCCATCCCTCACCCGCAACATGTCAGGCGTACCATCCATCCTTTTCCCTACCCGGCGATAATCGTGGCTCTAACATGCTTCCGTTCCTAAACGTATACTTGACTGTTTTCCAAACCATTACACTGTCAACCTCACCCTCACTTACAGTAACACTCACACTAACCCTAACACTGACCGAACCTTAATGTATCTGGCATAAGGCAGTAGCTGAACATGTCCCATCCCTCAGCCTCACACTAACCAACATTCAATCCTTTGCATAACCTCCGCTAACTGTAAGAGTCTTCCGAGCCTAAACATGCACCTGGCTGTAAGCAGAACCTGAACACTGTCCCATCCTCACCCTCACCCTAACCAACATCCCAAACTTAACCTCCCTCAGACCAAGAGTTTAAATACTGCTCAGAACCTACTTGGCTGTTATCCGAAACTCTACTCTGTCCAAACCCTCACCGCCACTTTAACACACCAACCCTGTTCACCCTCGGGTTAACCGAGTTCCTAACCCTCACGAACCTGTATACCTGGATACAGCAGTAGCCGAACACTCTCCCATCCCTCAGACTGACACTAACCAACATTCAACCTTTCCCATACCTCCCGCTAACTGAGCCCTAAGAGTCTTCCTAAACATGCACCTGGCTAAGCAGAACCTGAACACTGTCCCATCGCCCCCTCACCCTAACCAACATCCCAACCTTAACCTCACGCTGACCGAGTTTCAAACACTGCTCAGAACCTACTTGCCTGTTATCCAAACTCTACTCTGTCCAAACCCTCACCGTCACTTTAACTAACACACCAACCCTGTTCACCTCGGGTTAACGAGTTAACCCTCACCTGAACTTAATATATACCTGGATACACGCAGTAGCCGAACACTCTCCCAACCCTCAGACTGACACTAACCAACATTCAAACCTTTCCCATACCCTCCAACTAACCGTGGCCCTATAACAACCTGAGTCTAGACGTACACAAGGCTGTAAAGAGCACCCTGTCCTGTCTCACCCCTCACCCTAACCATCATACAACCTTTAGGTTCCCTCACGGTTACTGGCTCAAACACTGTTCCGAACCTAAATGTATACCTGGTTGTAGGCAGCATCCGAACAAGGTCCATCACACCCTCAACCAAAACCACATATGAACCTTTCCTACCTCGCTAACCGAGGCTCTAACACTCGACCCTGAACGTCTTGTTATCTGAAACTCTGCCCTGTCCAACCCTCACTCACTTTAACACACCAACCCTGTCTCACCCTTGGCTAACCTAGGCGCTAACACTGACCCGAACCTTAAGGTATACCTGTCTGAAAGCAGCAGCCAAACCCTGTCCCTTCCCTAATCCTCACACTAACCAACATTCAATCCTTTCCCATACCCTCCAGCTAACAGTGATGCTAAGAGTGTTCCCAAACGTGCACCTGGTTGTAGAACCGAACACTGTCCCATCACTCACCCTCACCCTAACCAACACCAACCTTTAACTACCCTCACGCTGACCAAGGCTTAAACACTGCCGAACCTTTGGCTGTTATCTGAAACTACCCTGTCCAAACCTCACCGCCACTTTAATACACCAACTGTGCCACTCCGTGTTAACAGTTCCTATCCTCACCTTATGTACACCTGATACAGGCAGTAGCCGAACACTCTCCCATCCCTCAGACTGACACTAACCAACATTCAATCCTTCCCATACCTCCAGCTAACAGTGATCTAACAGTGTTCAACCTAAACATGCACCTGGCTGTAATCAGAACCTGAACACTGTCCCATCCTCACCTCACCCTAACCAACATCCAAGTTAACTCCTCAGGAACGTGGCTCAACACTGCTCTGAACCTAAATGTACTCTTAACAGCATCAACCTCTCCATCCTCCCTCAACTATCAATACCAACTCTCACACTGGCTAACAGCCCTAACACTGACCCTAACCTTAATGTATACCTGCAGCAGGCAGTAGCTGAACACTGTCCCATCCCTCAGCCTCACCTAACCAACATTCCATCCTTAACCTCCGCTAACCGAGCCCTAAAGTCTTCCACCCAACTCACCTCTGTGTAACCTGAACACTGTCCCATCACTCACCTCACCTTACCAACACCTCGGTTAACGAGTTTCTAACCTCACGAACTTAATGTATACCTGGATACACGCAGTAGCCGAACACTCTCCCATCCCTCAGACTGACACTACCCAACATTCAAACCTTTCCCAACCTCCCGCTAACTGAGCCCTAAGAGTCTTGCGAGCCTAAACATGCACCTGGCTGTAAGCAGTTAAATAACACTGTCCCATCGCACCCCC
This sequence comes from Rhinolophus sinicus, assembly GCF_036562045.2. Lineage (NCBI taxonomy): Eukaryota > Metazoa > Chordata > Mammalia > Chiroptera > Rhinolophidae > Rhinolophus > Rhinolophus sinicus. The sequence continues at coordinate 29,764,942 of NC_133763.1, read as the reverse complement.
TCACCTAAACCAACATCCTAAAGATAAGCTCCTGCACGCTCAGCGAGTTTCAAATAGTGTCCAGAACCTACTTGCCTGTTATCCCAAACTCTACTCTGTCCAAACCCTCACCCACTTTAACTAACACACCAACCCTGTTCACCCTCGGGTTGCGAGTTACTAACCCTCACCCTGAACTGTTATATACCTGGATACACGCAGCCGAACACTCTCCCAACCTCAGACTGACACTAACCAACATTCAAACCTTTCCCATACCCTCCAACTAACCGTGGCCCTAACAATGTTCGAGTCTAGACGCAACACAAGGCTGTCAGGCGACCCTGTCCTTCTCACCTCACCCTAACCATCATACCAACCTTTAGGTTCCCTCACGGTTACTGTGCTCAAACACTGTTCCGAACCTAAATGTATACCTGGTTGTAGGCAGCATCCGAACACTGTCCATTCCTCACCCTCAACTAAACCGACATATGAACCTTTCCCTACCTCGCTAACCGAGGCTCTAGCACTCCTCCCACCCTGAACTTCTTGGCTGTTATACGAAACTCTGCCCTGATCGAACCCTCACTCTCACTTTAACACACAGCAACCCTGTCTCACCCTTGGGCTAACCTAGGCGCTAACACTGACCCGAACCTTAATGTATACCTGTCTGAAAGCAGCAGCCCAACCCTGTCCCTTCCCTAATCCTCACACTAACCAACATACAATCCTTTCCCATACCCTCCAGCTAACAGTGATGCTAACAGTGTTCCGAACCTAAACGTGCACCTGGTTGTAAGCGGAACCGGAACACTATCCCTTCCCTCACACTCACCCTAACCAACATACCAACCTTTAGCTTCCGTCGGGGTGACGCGCCTCAAACACTGCTCCGAACCTCAATGTATACCTGGCTGTAGGCAGCAGGCGAACACAGTTCCATCCCTCACCCGCAACATGTCAGGCGTACCATCCATCCTTTTCCCTACCCGGCGATAATCGTGGCTCTAACATGCTTCCGTTCCTAAACGTATACTTGACTGTTTTCCAAACCATTACACTGTCTGAACCATCACCCTCACGGTAGCTTACAAAGTAACACTCTCTCACAATCGGGTGAAACGAGGCCCTCACACTGACCCGAACCTTAACGTATACCAGGCTGCAGGCAGTAGCTGAAACATGTCCCATCCCTCAGCCTCACACTAACCAACATTCAATCCTTTCGCATAACCTCACGCTAACCGTGGCTCTGAGAGTCTTCCGAATCTAAACGTGCACCTGGCTGTGAGCAGAACCTGAACACTGTCCCATCACTCACCCCTCACCCTAACCAACGTACCAACCTTTAACTACCCTCACGCTGACCAAGGCTTAAATACTGCGCCGAACCTACTTGGCTGTTATCTGAAACCCTACCCTGTCCAAACCCTCACCGCCACTTTAACACACCAACCGTGTTCACCGTCGGGTTAACCGAGTTCCTATCCCTCACCCGAACCTTAATGTACACCTCGATACAGGCAGTAGCCGAACACTCTCCCATCCCTCAGACTGACACTACCCAACATTCAATCCTTTGCCACAACCTCCCGCTAACCGAGCCCTAAGAGTCTTGCGAGCCTAAACATGCACCTGGCTGTAAGCAGAACCTGAACACTGTCCCATCGCTCCCCCTCACCCTAACCAACATCCCAAACTTAACCTCCCTCACGCTGACCGAGTTTCAAATACTGCTCAGAACCTACTTGCCTGTTATCCGAAACTCTACTCTGTCCAAACCCTCACCGTCACTTTAACTAACACACCAACCCTGTTCACCCTCGGGTTAAGCGAGTTACTAACCCTCACCCGAACTTAATATATACCTGGATACACGCAGTAGCCGAACACTCTCCCAACCCTCAGACTGACACTAACCAACATTCAATCCTTTCCCGTACCCTCCAGCTAGCCGTGATCCCCTAATGTTCCGAGTCTAACGCACACAAGGCTGTGAGAGAAGCGGACCCTGTCCCCTCACCCTCACCCTAACCATCATACCCTTTAGGTTCCCTCACGGTTACTGTGGCTCAAACACTGTTCCGAACCTAAATGTATACCTGGTTGCAGGCATCCGAACAGGATCCATTCGTCACCCTCAACCAAACCGACATATGAACCTTTCCCTACCCTCGGTAACCGAGGCTCTAGCACTCACCCTGAACGAATTCTTGGGTTATGAAACTCTCCCTGATCGAACCCTCACTCTCACTTTAACACACAGCAACACTGTCACACCCTGGGCTAACCTAGGCGCGAACACTTACCCGAAACTCAATGTATACCTGTCTGAAAGCAGCCCTGTCCCTTCCCTAATCCTCACACTAACCAACATACAATCCTTTCCCATACCTCCAGCTAACAGTGATGCTAACAGTGTTCCGAACCTAAACGCACCTGGTTGTAAGCAGAACCGAACACTGTCCTATGACTCACCCCTCACCCTAACCAACGTATCAACCCTTAACTACCCTCACGCTGACCAAGCCTTACACACTGGCCCGAACCTACTTGGCTGCCATCCGAATCCCTACCCTGTCCAAACCCTCACCGCCACTTTAACACACCAACTGTTCACCGTTAACCGAGTTCCTATCCCTCACCCGAACCTTAATGTACACCTCGATACAGGTAGTAGCCGAACACTCTCCCATCCCTAGGACTGACACTAACCAACATTCAATACATTCAATACATAGTGTTCCGAACCTAAACGTACACCTGGTTGTAATCAGAACCCGAACACGGTCCCATCCCTCACCCTCACCCTAACCAACATACCAAGTTGAACATCCGTCGGGGTGAACGTGGCTCAAACACTGCTCTGAACCTAAATGTATACCTGGCTGGAACAGCCGAAGTCAGTTCCATCCCTCCTCAACATATCAGAAATACCAACCTGTCCCTAACCTGGCGATAACCGTGGCTCTAACACTCTTCCGATCTTACACGTATACTGGCTGTTATCTAACACGTACCATGTCTCAACCCTCCCCTCACTCTAACTAACACTCCAACCCACTCTCACTCGGGCTAACAGTGGCCCTAACACTGACCGAACCTTAATGTATACCTGGCAGCAGGCAGTAGCTGAAACATGTCCCATCCCTCAGCCTCACACTAACCAACATTCAATCCTTTCGCATAACCTCCGCTAACTGAGCCCTAAGAGTCTTCCGAGCCTAAACATGCACCTGTAAGCAGAACCTGAACACTATCCCATCACTCACCCTCACCCTAACCAACATATCAAACTTAAACTCCCTCACGCTGACCAACTCAAGTACTACTGGAACCTACTTGCCTCTACCCGAAACTCTACTCATCCAAACCCTCACCGCCACTTTCACTAACACACCAACCCTGTTCACCTCGGTTAACTGAGTTTCTAACGCTCACCCGACCTTAATGTATAGCTGGATACACGCAGTAGCCGAACACTCTCCCATCCCTCAGACTGACACTAACAACATTCAATCCTTTGCCACAACCTCCCGCTAACCGAGCCCTAAGAGTCTTCCGAGCCTAAACATGCACCTGGCTGTAAGCAGAACCTGAACACTGTCCCATCGCAACGACTCACGGTAACAGACATCCCAGACATAACCTCCCTCACGCTGACCGAGTTTCAAATACTGCTCAGAACCTACTTGCCTGTTATCCGAAACTCACTGTCCAAACCCTCACCGCCTTTAACTAACACACCAACCCTGTTCACCTCGGTTGCGAGTTACTAACCCTCACCAGAACTTAATATACCTGGATACAGGCAGTAGCCGAACACTCTCCCAACCCTCAGACTGACACTAACCATTCAAACCTTTCCCATACCCTCCAACTAACCGTGGCCCTAACAATGTTCCGAGTCTAGACGTACACAAGGCTGTACGTAGAGGCGGACCCTGTCCCGTTTCTCACCCTCACCCTAACCATCATACCAACCTTTAGGTTCCCTCACGGTTACTGCGGCTCAAACACTGTTCCGAACCTAAATGTATACCTGGTTGTAGGCAGCATCCGAACAAGGATCCATTCGTCACCCTCAACGAAACCGACATATGAACCTTTCCCTACCCTCGCGGTAACCGAGGCTCTAGCACTCCTCCGACCCTGAACGAATTCTTGGCGGTTATACGAAACTCTGCCCTGATCGAACCCTCACTCTCACTTTAACACACAGCAACCCTGTCTCACCCTTGGGCTAACCTAGGCGCTAACACTGACCCGAACCTTAATGTATACCTGTCTGAAAGCAGCAGCCCAACCCTGTCCCTTCCCTAATCCTCACACTAACCAACATACAATCCTTTCCCATACCCTCCAGCTAACAGTGATGCTAACAGTGTTCCGAACCTAAACGTGCACCTGGTTGTAAGCGGAACCGGAACACTGTCCCATCACTCACCCCTCACCCTAACCAACGTACCAACCTTTAACTACCCTCACGACCAAAGGCTTAAATACTGCGCCGA
>NC_133763.1:29644900-29760343 GCF_036562045.2 Rhinolophus sinicus | reverse complement strand
TTGGGCTGTGGCTCTCGCTCAGGAGCTCTCTCCCGCGTGCCAGCCCCTCTTTCTCTGTCTCTGTCCAGTCTCTCTGTATGTCTAGATACATACATGCACATATACGTGTATATTTCCATCCGCTGCCTCCTCCTCCTCCTCCCGTTCTGTCTGTCGGTCCCTGTCCTGCAGGGACTCTAGTCCCTCTGCCCGCACAAGAACGCAGGATATGGAGGCCAGAAGAAACACCAACGGAGCCATGGATAGGGGCTCATAGCACCATTTCTCACGGGCGGCTGGCTCGAGACGCAGCAAGCGCGCACTATCCCCAACCTGCCGGCCGCTTCTCTGCCAACCAACCGACCCACCAACCGACCGACACACCAAGCCGGCCAACTGCAATCCGCGCCCCTGCAATTTGCAGTCCACCATCCGCGCTTCCTGCTTGGCCACCAGCTGCAGGCCCATGGCCAACTGGCAACAGCTGGCCAAGCGGTCACAGCTGATGACCGTGCACCACCCGAGGCAGCACCCCTCCACGCGAGGCCCAGGGCCTGGAAACGGCTCTCTGGGACTCTGTCCCCACAGTCCCCGTCTGTCTCTCTCCGCCTCTCTCTTGCTCCGTCTCTGGCCTTCTCTCATCCTCTCTCTCACCTCCCTGGGTCAGGCGAGGTGACGTGTAGCCAGTGAAGGGACCGGAGATCGGTGGGCGCTGGTCGCTGACGGCGAGGGCCCAGGAAGGCGGTGTAACGAAGGCTGGCGGCAGACTGGAGCCGCTGCACCCTGGTCGCGCGGGTGGCACCTCGAGGCTTTGGCCCAGTGGGTGGGGCCGGCCAGGGGCAGGGCCAGGGTTGCACGTGCCTGGGGACAGAGAGGACCTGGCCCCTCGCTTGCCATGAGCGGGGGACCGCAGAGCAGCCAGGCGGGTCTGGGGAGGTGGGGCTGGGGGTGGGGGTGAGCGGGGTTGGGGTGGGGGGGCGGGGTGTAAGCCGTTCGGGGCCCGGGGAGTCCCAGGATGCCAGGGCGCCGAGACTTCTGTCACCGTCAGGGAAGTGACAGAGGCCCGTGGAGCCACGGGTGGCGCGAAGGGGCCTCGCTGCGGGCCAAGAGTAGCCCGCCGCCCACGCCGGCGGCGTCCGGAGGAGGCGAGGAACAGGCGGGAGGCGCGGCGCCGGCGGAGCCGGCCAGCGGGGAGATGCTCGCCACCCGAGGGGCCCAGCAGCACGGCGCACGCTCACGAGGCAGGCCGGGAGCAGGCTCTTGGGGCGCCGGGAGCCGGGTCCCAGCGTCTACGGCCATACCACCCTGAACGCGCCCGATCTCGTCTGATCTCGGAAGCTAAGCAGGGTCGGGCCTGGTTAGTACTTGGATGGGAGACCGCCTGGGAATACCGGGTGCTGTAGGCTTTTTGCTCGCCTCTCCTTTTGCGCCGCCGCCCCGACGTGGCTCCCTCCGAACCCCTGGCGCCCCTTGCCCCTCTGCAGCCGCCCAGCCCAACGAAGGTCCCCCTGACCAGCGGCGGGTCCGCCGCACGGACGTACAACCTGGCAGTCCGGGTCGCACGCTAGGCTTGTCGGCCCGGGCTCCCCCCCATACCCTCTTCTTAGTCCTCTTCGCTCCCGCAGGCCGTCAGGCCGCACCCGTTCGCTGAGCCGCGGTCGCCGTCGCCGCCAGCACCGCGCTGCCCGCTACTGCCGCCAGCGCTGCCCTCGCCCCCGCCGCCGCCCCCCTCGCCGCCGCCCACCCTCGCAGCCCCGCCGCCATCGCCTCCCCTCCGCTCCCCGCCCGCCGTGCCGCCGCCACCGCCGCCGCCTCCGCCGCCGCCGCCACCGCCATCACCGCGCTCCCCACCGCCGTGGACGCCAGCTCTGCCCTCGCCGCCGCTGCCGCGGGCTCCTCCCACAACTCCCAAACACAGGGCTGCCTGCTGGCGACCAGCGTTGGGGATGCGGTCTGCTGGGAGGCCTGTATTCACCCAGGGAGCGCCCAGAGTTCCGACTTCTGTCACCATCAAGCAGAGTCGTGGAGCCCGAGGCGAAGGGCCTGCGCGCCAGATTCGTCCGGAGGAGGCGAGGAACAGGCGGGAGGCGCGGCGCCGGCGGAGCCGGCCAGCGGGAGATGCTCGCCACCCGAGGGGCCCAGCAGCACGGCGCACGCTCACGAGGCAGGCCGGGACCAGGCTTTTGGGGCGTCTGGAGACGGGTCCCAGCGTCTCCGGCCATACCACCCTGAACGCGCCAGATCTCGTCTGATCTCCGAAGCTAAGGAGGGTCGGGTCTGGTTAGTACTTGGATGGGAGACCGCCTGGGAATACTGGGTGCTGTAGGCTTTTGCTCGCCTCTCCTTTTACGCCGCCGCCCCGACGTGGCTCCCTCCGAACCCCTGGCGCCCCTTGCCCCTCTGCAGCCGCCCAGCCCAACGAAGGTCCCCCTGACCAGCGGCGGGTCCGCCGCACGGACGTACAACCTGGCAGTCCGGGTCGCACGCTAGGCTTGTCGGCCCGGGCTCCCCCCCATACCCTCTTCTTAGTCCTCTTCGCTCCCGCAGGCCGTCAGGCCGCACCCGTTCGCTGAGCCGCGGTCGCCGTCGCCGCCAGCACCGCGCTGCCCGCTACTGCCGCCAGCGCTGCCCTCGCCCCCGCCCCCGCCCCCGTCGCCTTCACCTCGCTCGCGGCCACCGCCGCCATCGCCGCGCTCCCTCCCGCTCCCCGCCGCCGCCGCCGCCGCCGCCGCCGCCGCCGCCGCCGCCACCGCCTCCACCGCCGCGCTCCCCACCGCCGACGCCAGCTCTGCCCTCGCCGCCGCTGCCGCGGGCTCCTCCCACAACTCCCAAACACAGGGCTGCCTGCTGGCGACCAGCGTTGGGGATGCGTTCGGGGTGGGCCTGGTGGCGGTAGCGGGCCGGGGTCTCTTCCGGTGGGGTCCCGGGGAGTCCCAGGATGCCAGAGTTCCACGACTTCTGTCACCATCAGGGTAATGGCAGAGTCCCGTGGAGCCACGGAAGGCGCGAAGGGGCCTCGCGCGCCAGATTCGTCCGGAGGAGGCGGGGAGCAGGCGGGAGGTGAGGCGCTGGCGGAGCCGGTCAGCAGGGAGATGCTCGCCACCCGAGCGACCCAGCTGCATGGCGCGCGCTCACGAGGCAGGCCGGAGCAGGCTCTTGGGGCGCCGGGAGCCGGGTCCCAGCGTCTGCCATACCACCCTGAACGCGCCCGATCTCGTCTGATCTCGGAAGCTAAGCAGGGTCGGGCCTGGTTAGTACTTGGATGGGAGACCGCCTGGGAATACCGGGTGCTGTAGGCTTTGCTCGCCTCTCCTTTTGCGCCGCCGCCCGGCGTGGCTCCCTCCGAACCCCTGGCGCCCCTTGCCCTCTGCAGCCGCCCAGCCCGCCGAAGGTCCCCTGGCCAGCGGCGGGTCAGCCGCCCGGCACTACAAGCTCGCAGCCGGGCCGCACGCCAGGCCCGTCGGCCCCGGCTCCCCCACACCCTCTTCTCAGTCCTCTTCGCTCCCGCAGGCCGACAGCCCGCAGCCCTTCACCGAGCCGCGGTCGCCGCCGCCGCTGCCATCGCCGCGCTCCCTCCCGCTCCCCGCCCCGCCGCCCCCAAAGCCCAAGCCCAGGGCTGCCTGCCGGCGCTGGCCTCCACCAGGCTTTCTCCATCCCAGGACGTGCCGGTCCTTCGCACCTCGGCCCGAGCCCAGGGGACGACCATCCCTGTGCCTGCACCTGGGCCCCGAGACACAGGATCGGCGTGTCCTCCGGCAAACGGGATGCCCACCCGCCCCGCCCCACCGGAGGCCTCTGTCTCTGCTGGCCGGCACCTCGCCCCACACCGCCGCGCCCCCTCACGTCTCCCACAAGAGCCAGGAGCCCTCCGTTCCCGCCGGCCGCGGTGGCCCCGACACACAGGGGAAAGAGAGCCGGGACAAACCAGGGGACGGAGGGAGCAGCACCCCAACACCCCGCACGCCCTCGGACTCCAGGAGAGACCACCATGTCGGAGCCTGCCGACGAGACGAACGGTTCCTGAAGTGCGGAGTGAGGATTGAGAAAAAATTGGACAAGAGACAAAGATGGGATCGGGAGGGCGAGCGGTTCTGACTAGACTGCTGCGCCTGCTTGATTTTTCAGCATGCTTTTATACAGACAGAAACAAGAAGGTTACATAAAGCGGCTGAGGCAGCAAGGACAGATTAGTTACGTTTTTCCAAAGTTTGGCCCTGACTGTCTTTAGACCTTTTGATATTGTCCCATTCCCAGAACAGCAGGTGTCTGTTTGTTCTTTATGCTTAGAGTTCCCTCAGCCATCCTCCCAACCTCTGCTTGTAGTTACATTTTCTTAACGCTTGATGCTCCAGCTCCCCACAATTCCCCTTTTTAGTTTTTGAGATCGTGCCTGGCTTAGGTGGTCAGTACAGACCTTCTCACTTACCCGTCATTGGATATCCTTCACCAAAGCGATCGACTCCTGTCTTAGGTCGTAAGACATCCACTGATCATTACCCGTCATTGGCTACCGATCTCCTTTGGGGTTAGACAGGGCAGTGGCTTTTGGTCTATCAGCCATGTGGAGCCTTATTTTGTGAATTTCTCCATAAATATCTGTGACTATCCCCATCACAGCTTTTGTGATGCAGGGAGGAAACATAGTATCAGGAGGATCACAACAAGCGGAATTACAAGGGGGGCCATAAATTGAAGCATTGAAGAGTATGATGGAAATACATTGTGAAAACTAGAGACAAGTTTGTTGAGAGTATCAGCTATATCGGTGTTTAAAGGAGAGGTCTCTTGCAGTGTCAAGACCTCTTTATGAAACTGGATAAGATCAAGAGTAACATTTTTTCTTACACGGTCTGTGAGACTCATACCTCATAGCAGAAAAATGTTTATTCCAATCACCCTTTGTCTGTTAACAGCCGAAGCATAAAGTCCCATGATGTCTTACCTTCTCAGGGTCAAGTCACTCATATTGTAACAGCTCTGTTGAGATAAGTGGAGAGAACTGATCTTCATTGCCCTCATGACTTCTCTCACAATCAGGTGAGAGAGGAAAGCCAGAGACAGCAGTGGCTTTTGCCAGGCAGGGGAAGGGAGGAAAGGCTCCTTTTGGGTCTTCTAAGGCAGCTCATTGGGGTCCCCACTCGGTTCCGCCTGGCTTAGGTTGTATCTCCCGTGAGATATCTTACCCGTCTTTGGCTGCAAACCATCTTCTGGGGACCAGACAGAGAGACATAAGGTGTAAACACAAGAATGGAACAGAGTCCCAGAAAGGCACAGTCTTACAGACTCTTCTTTCCTTAAGGAAAGACATGGGGGACAGTCGGCTAGGCTGTTGTGTGACTACATCTCCCCTTTTTGTTTTTGAAGCATGAGAAACACAGAACGTGTAGTTGTTTCACTTACAGCCCGTCGGAGGGCTATTTGTCCACATCTGAGGACTATGTAAAATAAACAGAACAATAAACAGAAGAGCAATATCCCCAGCAAAACCCTCTACCCAAAGTCTTTATCCATTTAACAGGGTCTGAAGTGGACAGTCCTTCTGCGGCTGCGGAAAGTGAGAGCTTTTCCACACCCTAGGGGCGTGGATGGGTATCTCTAGATGTCTTCTCTTCTGTGGGCTGTCGTTCATGGTATGGTTTAACACCGACCAGGAATTCACAAAGGTTTTTCTTCCGGACCTGGAGAAATACAAGCAAAGCCTCTTCCCGTGTTATCTCGGGGGAGAAGTAGGATCAGCTTCCCCACGTAACATTTTAAACAAAGGTTGTAATTCACCGGTTGTCAACCGCAACTGAGGTCTAATCCAGTTAATGTCTCCCAGTAGCCTTTGGAAATCATTTGATGTTTTTAAACAATCTCGCCGGATTTGTATTTCTTGAGGCACAACGGCCTGAGGCATTAAGCAATATCCCAGATAAGAGTAAGGAGGCACTTGCTGAATTTTTCTGGGGCTATAACTAGCCCATAATCGTGGAGCTTTTTTGTAAATGAGCAAAAGCAGCAAGCAACTTTGGTTCACAAGAGTGGGCAGAAGTATGTCATCCATGTAGTGGATGATGTAAATATCTGGAAATGTCCTTCGGTAGGTTTTATTGCAGCTGATACAAATTTTTGACATAGTGTAGGGCTACTAGCCATTCCCTGAGGTAGCACTAGCCAATGATATCTCTTAAAAGGTTCTTGTAAATTAACGGAAGGAACACTGAAAGCAAATCTGGGGCAGTCATCAGGATTTAAAGGTATAGTATAAAAACAATCTTTGCAGTCCAAAACAATTTTATATGTGTTTTTTGGTATGGCTGCAGGACAGGGCAAGCCTGTCTGTAAGGCTCCCGTTAATTTCATGGTTTTATTAACTTTTTGTAAATCTTGTAATAATCTCTATCTGCCAGATTTTTTTTTTTTTTTTAATTAATTACAAACACGGGAGAATTCCCGGGAGAATTGGAGGGGGCAATGTGTCCCTTTTTAAGTTGCTCCTGTACTAGCAGCTTGGCGGCTTGAATCTTTTATCTGTTGATAGGGGCCTCGGGCAGTGGATCTAGCCCTGCAACTACACTTGGAGGAGAGCTTAATTGTAACCTAGGCTTCTATTCTGATTGAGATTCTAATAAAGGCCCAGTCTGTTGAGCCTGGACTAATTGCATTTGAACAGAGAGGGAAGTGAGTGCAGCTTGTAATCTTTGCCCCTCTGCTTCCAAGGGGATCCAGTTTGGGTTGATCATTTTCAGAGTATGTGATTCCCTCGTGTCTAGGATCGATCACATCCCTAACCAAATTCCATAAGGAAAAAGTATCTACTGGTACTTCAGAGGGTCCATGAGCATCATAATATCCCTGTAAACGCTCTCTCACCTTTTCCCAAGTTTCTAAGTTTAAAGTCCCTTCTTCGGGGAACCAGGGACATATTTGTACTACAAATTCTAAAAATCAAGCAACTGTGCTTCACTGGTTTTAACTCCTCTAGCTTTTAGCATGCTCCTTAACATGTGAGTAAACAGCCTTTTACTGTGACCCTGTCCCATTTTATTTTACTCCCGACTATGGTATCTCACCGCTTTCACTAACCTTATTCGACGCGTCTCATTTGCAAGCGGAGTCCTTCACTGATTCCCCAGTATTCAGGTCCCTGTTCGGGCGCCACTTGTCGGAGCCTGCCGACGAGACGAACGGTTCCTGAAGTGGGGAGTGAGGATTGAGAAAAAATTGGACAAGAGACAAAGATGGGATCGGGAGGGCGAGCAGTTCTGACTAGACTGCTGCGCCTGCTTGATTTTTCAGCATGCTTTTATACAGACAGAAACAAGAAGGTTACATAAAGCGGCTGAGGCAGCAAGTACAGATTAGTTACGTTTTTCCAAAGTTTGGCCCTGACTGTCTTTAGACCTTTTGATATTGTCCCATTCCCAGAACAGCAGGTGTCTGTTTGTTCTTTATGCTTAGGGAGTTCCCTCAGCCATCCTCCCAACCTCTGCTTGTAGCTACATTTTCTTAACCCTTGATGCTCCAGCTCCCCACACCACCACAAGGGGAAGAGCAGGCACGCAGGCACACGACCCTCACAACGAGGGTGCCTAGGGCTGCCACTCTCCTCCCGGGGCGGGACCCTGGGCGGGGCTCGAGCCCACCGGCACCGGTGCTCCGGAGACCCTGGCGGCCCGCCGGGCTTCGAGGGTGACTGCCAAAGCCCGGGCACTGCCTCCTTAGCGGAGCCCAGCCCGGGCACGACCACACACCGGTGGAGAAGCTGCCACCTCAACACAGCCTCAGTGCGTCCGTCCCAGTCCGTGTCCCAGCCTGTGCGTCCCTCCCCCTCAACCTCCACCCCCTGTCCGTCTGGCTCTGTGACATGCCTGTTGGGCTGTGGCTCTCGCTCAGGAGCTCTCTCCCCGCGTGCCAGCCCCCTCTTTCTCTGTCTCTGTCCGAGTCTCTCTGTATGTCTAGATACATACATGCACATATACGTGTATATTTCCATCGCTGCCTCCTCCTCCTCCTCCCGTTCTGTCTGTCGGTCCCTGTCCTGCGGGGACTCTAGTCCCTCTGCCCGCACAAGAACGCAGGATATGGCCAGGCCAAGAAGAAACACCAACGGAGCCATGGATAGGGGGCTCATAGCACCATTTCTCACGGGCGGCTGGCTCGGAGACGCAGCAAGCCGGAGCCGCACGATCCCCAACCTGCCGGCCGCTTCTCTGCCAACCAACCGACCCACCAACCGACCGACACACCAAGCCGGCCAACTGCAATCCGCGCCCCTCTGCAATTTGCAGTCCACCATCCGCGCTTCCTAGCTTGGCCACCGCCGCTGTACGGGTGGCCCATGGCCAACTGGCAACAGCTGACGGCCAAGCGGTCACAGCTGATGACCGTGCACCACCGAGGCAGCACCCCTCCACGCGAGGCCCAGGGCCTGGAACGGCTCTCTGGGACTCTGTCCCCACAGTCCCCGTCTGTCTCTCTCCGCCTCTCTCTTGCTCCGTCTCTGGCCTTCTCTCATCCTCTCTCTCACCTCCCTGGGTCAGGCGAGGTGACGTGTAGCCAGTGAAGGGACCGGAGATCGGGTGGGCCGCTGGTCGCTGACGAGGGGCGAGGGCCCAGACGGAAGGCTGTGTGACGAAGGGTGACGGCAGACTGGAGCTGCTGCACCCTGGTGGCACGGGTGGCTCCCCGTGGCTTTGGGCCAGTCGGTGGGGCCGGCCAGTGCCAGGGCCAGGGCGCGTGCCTAGGGCCGGAGGGGCCTGAGAGGACCCTGCGACGCCCTCGCTTGCCATGAGCGGGGACCGCAGAGCAGCCAGGCGGGTCTGGGGAGGTGGGGCTGGGGGTGGGGGTGAGCGGGGTTGGGGTGGGGGGGCGGGGTGTAAGCCGTTCGGGGCCCGGGGAGTCCCAGGATGCCAGGGCGCCGAGACTTCTGTCACCGTCAGGGAAGTGACAGAGGCCCGTGGAGCCACGGGTGGCGCGAAGGGGCCTCGCTGCGGGCCAAGAGTAGCCCGCCGCCCACGCCGGCGGCGTCCGGAGGAGGCGAGGGCGGGGGGCGGGCGCAGAGCCGGCCAGCGGGGATGCTCGCCACCCGAGGGGCCCAGCAGCACGGCGCACGCTCACGAGGCAGGCCGGGAGCAGGCTCTTGGGGCGCCGGGTCCCAGCGTCTCGCCATACCACCCTGAACGCGCCCGATCTCGTCTGATCTCGGAAGCTAAGCAGGGTCGGGCCTGGTTAGTACTTGGATGGGAGACCGCCTGGGAATACCGGGTGCTGTAGGCGTTTGCTCGCCTCTCCTTTTGCGCCGCCGCCCGGCGTGGCTCCCTCCGAACCCCTGGCGCCCCTTGCCCTCTGCAGCCGCCCAGCCCAACGAAGGTCCCCTGACCAGCGGCGGGTCCGCCGCACGGACGTACAACCTGGCAGTCCGGGTCGCACGCTAGGCTTGTCGGCCCGGCTCCCCCACCCTCTTCTTAGTCCTCTTCGCTCCCGCAGGCCGTCAGGCCGCACCCGTTCGCTGAGCCGCGGTCGCCGTCGCCGCCAGCACCGCGCTGCCCGCTACTGCCGCCAGCGCCCTCCGCCCCCGCCGTCGCCGCCGCCTTCACCTCGGCCACCGCCGCCATCGCCGCGCTCCCTCCCGCTCCCGCCCGCCGCCGCCGCCGCCGCCGCCGCCGCCGCCGCCACCGCCATCCACGCGCTCCCCACCGGCGACGCCAGCTCTGCCCTCGCCGCCGCTGCCGGCTCCTCCCACAACTCCCAAACACAGGGCTGCCTGCTGGCGACCAGCGTTGGGGATGCGTTCGGGTGGGCCTGGTGGCGGTGGCGGGGTGTATTCCGGTCGGGTCCCAGGGAGTCCCAGGATGCCAGAGTTCCACGACTTCTGTCACCATCAGGGTAATGGCAGAGTCCCGTGGAGCCACGGAAGGCGCGAAGGGGCCTCGCGCGCCAGATTCGTCCGGAGGAGGCGGGGAGCAGGCGGGAGGTGAGGCGCTGGCGGAGCCGGTCAGCAGGGAGATGCTCGCCACCCGAGCGACCCAGCTGCATGGCGCGCGCTCACGAGGCAGGCCGGAGCAGGCTCTTGGGGCGCCGGGAGCCGGGTCCCAGCGTCTACCATACCACCCTGAACGCGCCCGATCTCGTCTGATCTCGGAAGCTAAGCAGGGTCGGGCCTGGTTAGTACTTGGATGGGAGACCGCCTGGGAATACCGGGTGCTGTAGGCTTTGCTCGCCTCTCCTTTTGCGCCGCCCGGCGTGGCTCCCTCCGAACCCCTGGCGCCCCTTGCCCTCTGCAGCCGCCCAGCCCGCCGAAGGTCCCCTGGCCAGCGGCGGGTCAGCCGCCCGGCACTACAAGCTCGCAGCCGGGCCGCACGCCATCGGGCCCGGCTCCCCCACCTCTTCTCAGTCCTCTTCGCTCCCGCAGGCCGACAGCCCGCAGCCCTTCACCGAGCCGCGGTCGCCGCCGCCGCTGCCATCGCCGCGCTCCTCCCGCTCCCGCCCCGCCCCCAAAGCCCAAGCCCAGGGCTGCCTGCCGGCGCTGGCCTCCACCAGGCTTTCTCCATCCCAGGACGTGCCGGTCCTTCGCACCTCGGCCCGAGCCCAGGGGACGACCATCCCTGTGCCTGCACCTGGGCCCCGAGACACAGGATCGGCGTGTCCTCCGGCAAACGGGATGCCCACCCGCCCCACCGGAGGCCTCTGTCTCTGCTGGCCGGCACCTCGCCCCACACCCCGCGCGCGCGCCCCTCACGTCTCCCACAAGAGCCAGGAGCCCTCCGTTCCCGGCCGCGGTGGCCCCGAACACAGGGAAAGAGCCGGGACAAACCAGGGGACGGAGGGAGCAGCACCCCAACACCCCGCACGCCCTCGGACTCCAGGAGAGACCACCATGTCGGAGCCTGCCGACGAGACGAAGTTCCTGAAGTGCGGAGTGAGGATTGAGAAAAATTGGACAAGAGACAAAGATGGGATCGGGAGGGCGAGCGGTTCTGACTAGACTGCTGCGCCTGCTTGATTTTTCAGCATGCTTTTATACAGACAGAAACAAGAAGGTTACATAAAGCGGCTGAGGCAGCAAGGACAGATTAGTTACGTTTTTCCAAAGTTTGGCCCTGACTGTCTTTAGACCTTTTGATATTGTCCCATTCCCAGAACAGCAGGTGTCTGTTTGTTCTTTATGCGGAGTTCCCTCAGCCATCCTCCCAACCTCTGCTTGTAGTTACATTTTCTTAACGCTTGATGCTCCAGCTCCCCACAATTCCCCCTTGTTTAGTTTTTGAGATCGTGCCTGGCTTAGGTGGTCAGTACAGACCTTCTCACTTACCCGTCATTGGATATCCTTCACCAAAGCGATCGACTCCTGTCTTAGGTCGTAAGACATCCACTGATCATTACCCGTCATTGGCTACCGATCTCCTTTGGGGTTAGACAGGGGCAGTGGCTTTTGGTCTATCAGCCATGTGGAGCCTTATTTTGTGAATTTCTCCATAAATATCTGTGACTATCCCCATCACAGCTTTTGTGATGCAGGGAGGAAACATAGTATCAGGAGGATCACAACAAGCGGAATTACAAGGGGGCCATAATTCGAAGCATTGAAGAGTATGATGGAAATACATTGTGAAAACTAGAGACAAGTTTGTTGAGAGTATCAGCTATATCGGTGTTTAAAGGAGAGGTCTCTTGCAGTGTCAAGACCTCTTTATGAAACTGGATAAGATCAAGAGTAACATTTTTTCTTACACGGTCTGTGAGACTCATACCTCATAGCAGAAAAATGTTTATTCCAATCACCCTTTGTCTGTTAACAGCCAGCATAAAGTCCCATGATGTCTTACCTTCTCAGGGTCAAGTCACTCATATTGTAACAGCTCTGTTGAGATAAGTGGAGAGAACTGATCTTCATTGCCCTCATGACTTCTCTCACAATCAGGTGAGAGAGGAAAGCCAGAGACAGCAGTGGCTTTTGCCAGGCAGGGGAAGGGAGGAAAGGCTCCTTTTGGGTCTTCTAAGGCAGCTCATTGGGGTCCCCACTGTTCCGCCTGGCTTAGGTTGTATCTCCCGTGAGATATCTTACCCGTCTTTGGCTGCAAACCATCTTCTGGGGACCAGACAGAGAGACATAAGGTGTAAACACAAGAATGGAACAGAGTCCCAGAAAGGCACAGTCTTACAGACTCTTCTTTCCTTAAGGAAAGACATGGGGGACAGTCGGCTAGGCTGTTGTGTGACTACATCTCCCCTTTTTGTTTTTGAAGCATGAGAAACACAGAACGTGTAGTTGTTTCACTTACAGCCCGTCGGAGGGCTATTTGTCCACATCTGAGGACTATGTAAAATAAACAGAACAATAAACAGAAGAGCAATATCCCCAGCAAAACCCTCTACCCAAAGTCTTTATCCATTTAACAGGGTCTGAAGTGGACAGTCCTTCTGCTGCGGAAAGTGAGAGCTTTTCCACACCCTAGGGGCGTGGATGGGTATCTCTAGATGTCTTCTCTTCTGTGGGCTGTCGTTCATGGTATGGTTTAACACCGACCAGGAATTCACAAAGGTTTTTCTTCCGGACCTGGAGAAATACAAGCAAAGCCTCTTCCCGTGTTATCTCGGGGAGAAGTAGGATCAGCTTCCCACGTAACATTTTAAACAAAGGTTGTAATTCACCGGTTGTCAACCGCAACTGAGGTCTAATCCAGTTAATGTCTCCCAGTAGCCTTTGGAAATCATTTGATGTTTTTAAACAATCTCGCCGGATTTGTATTTCTTGAGGCACAACGGCCTGAGGCATTAAGCAATATCCCAGATAAGAGTAAGGAGGCACTTGCTGAATTTTTCTGGGGCTATAACTAGCCCATAATCGTGGAGCTTTTTTGTAAATGAGCAAAAGCAGCAAGCAACTTTGGTTCACAAGAGTGGGCAGAAGTATGTCATCCATGTAGTGGATGATGTAAATATCTGGAAATGTCCTTCGGTAGGTTTCATTGCAGCTGATACAAATTTTTGACATAGTGTAGGGCTACTAGCCATTCCCTGAGGTAGCACTAGCCAATGATATCTCTTAAAAGGTTCTTGTAAATTAACGGAAGGAACACTGAAAGCAAATCTGGGGCAGTCATCAGGATTTAAAGGTATAGTATAAAACAATCTTTGCAGTCCAAAACAATTTTATATGTGTTTTTGGTATGGCTGCAGGACAGGGCAAGCCTGTCTGTAAGGCTCCCATTAATTTCATGGTTTTATTAACTTTTGTAAATCTTGTAATAATCTCTATCTACCAGATTTTTTTTTTTTTTTAAATAACAAACATGGGAGAATTCCGGGAGTTGGAGGGGCAATGTGTCCCTTTTAAGTTGCTCCTGTACTAGCAGCTTGGCGGCTTGAATCTTTTATCTGTTGATAGGGGCCTCGGGCAGTGGATCTAGCCCTGCAACTACACTTGGAGGAGAGCTTAATTGTAACCTAGGCTTCTATTCTGATTGAGATTCTAATAAAGGCCCAGTCTGTTGAGCCTGGACTAATTGCATTTGAACAGAGAGGGAAGTGAGTGCAGCTTGTAATCTTTGCCCTCTGCTTCCAAGGGGATCCAGTTTGGGTTGATCATTTTCAGAGTATGTGATTCCCTCGTGTCTAGGATCGATCACATCCCTAACCAAATTCCATAAGGAAAAAGTATCTACTGGTACTTCAGAGGGTCCATGAGCATCATAATATCCCTGTAAACGCTCTCTCACCTTTTCCCAAGTTTCTAAGTTTAAAGTCCCTTCTTCGGGGAACCAGGGACATATTTGTACTACAAATTCTAAAAATCAGCAACTGTGCTTCACTGGTTTTAACTCCTCTAGCTTTTAGCATGCTCCTTAACATGTGAGTAAACAGCCTTTTACTGTGACCCTGTCCCATTTTATTTTACTCCCGACTATGGTATCTCACCGCTTTCACTAACCTTATTCGACGCGTCTCATTTGCAAGCGGAGTCCTTCACTGATTCCCCAGTATTCAGGTCCCTGTTCGGGCGCCACTTGTCGGAGCCTGCCGACGAGACGAACGGTTCCTGAAGTGGGGAGTGAGGATTGAGAAAAAATTGGACAAGAGACAAAGATGGGATCGGGAGGGCGAGCAGTTCTGACTAGACTGCTGCGCCTGCTTGATTTTTCAGCATGCTTTTATACAGACAGAAACAAGAAGGTTACATAAAGCGGCCGAGGCAGCAAGTACAGATTAGTTATGTTTTTCCAAAGTTTGGCCCTGACTGTCTTTAGACCTTTTGATATTGTCCCATTCCCAGAACAGCAGGTGTCTGTTTGTTCTTTATGCTTATCGGAGTTCCCTCAGCCATCCTCCCAACCTCTGCTTGTAGCTACATTTTCTTAACCCTTGATGCTCCAGCTCCCACACCACCACAAGGGAAGAGCAGGCACGCAGGCACACGACCCTCACAACGAGGGTGCCTAGGGCTGCCACTCTCCTCCGGGCCCTGGGCGGGCTCGAGCCCACCGGCACCGGTGCTCCGGAGACCCTGGCGCCCTGGGCTTCGAGGGTGACTGCCAAAGCCCGGCACTGCCTCCTTAGCGGAGCCCAGCCCGGGCACGACCACACACCGGTGGAGAAGCTGCCACCTCAACACAGCCTCAGTGCGTCCGTCCCAGTCCGTGTCCCAGCCTGTGCGTCCCTCCCCCTCAACCTCCACCCCCTGTCCGTCTGGCTCTGTGACATGCCTGTTGGGCTGTGGCTCTCGCTCAGGAGCTCTCTCCCCGTGTGCCAGCCCCCTCTTTCTCTGTCTCTGTCCGAGTCTCTCTGTATGTCTAGATACATACATGCACATATACGTGTATATTTCCATCGCGCTGCCTCCTCCTCCTCCTCCCGTTCTGTCTGTCGGTCCCTGTCCTGCGGGGACTCTAGTCCCTCTGCCCGCACAAGAACGCAGGATATGGCCAGGCCAAGAAGAAACACCAACGGAGCCATGGATAGGGCGCTCATAGCACCATTTCTCACGGGCGGCTGGCTCGAAGACACAGCAAGCCGGAGCCGCACGATCCCCAACCTGCCGGCCGCTTCTCTGCCAACCAACCGACCCACCAACCGACCGACACACCAAGCCGGCCAACTGCAATCCGCGCCCCTCTGCAATTTGCAGTCCACCATCCGCGCTTCCTAGCTTGGCCACCGCCGCTGCGGTGGCCCATGGCCAACTGGCAACAGCTGACGGCCAAGCGGTCACAGCTGATGACCGTGCACCACCCGAGGCAGCACCCCTCCACGCGAGGCCCAGGGCCTGGAAACGGCTCTCTGGGACTCTGTCCCCACAGTCCCCGTCTGTCTCTCTCCGCCTCTCTCTTGCTCCGTCTCTGGCCTTCTCTCATCCTCTCTCTCACCTCCCTGGGTCAGGCGAGGTGACGTGTAGCCAGTGAAGGGACCGGAGATCGGGTGGGCCGCTGGTCGCTGACGAGGGCGAGGGCCCAGACGGAAGGCTGTGTGACGAAGGGTGACGGCAGACTGGAGCTGCTGCACCCTGGTGGCACGGGTGGCTCCCGTGGCTTTGGGCCAGTCGGTGGGGCCGGCCAGTGCCAGGGCCAGGGTGCGTGCCTAGGGCCGGAGGGGCCTGAGAGGACCCTGCGACGCCCTCGCTTGCCATGAGCGGGGACCGCAGAGCAGCCAGGCGGGTCTGGGGAGGTGGGGCTGGGGGTGGGGTGAGCGGGGTTGGGGTGGGGGCGGGGTGTAAGCCGTTCGGGGCCCGGGAGTCCCAGGATGCCAGGGCGCCGAGACTTCTGTCACCGTCAGGGAAGTGACAGAGGCCCGTGGAGCCACGGGTGGCGCGAAGGGGCCTCGCTGCGGGCCAAGAGTAGCCCGCCGCCCAGCGGCGTCCGGAGGAGGCGAGGAACAGGCGGGCGCGGCTGGCAGAGCCAGCGGGGATGCTCGCCACCGGGCCCAGCAGCACGGCGCACGCTCACGAGGCAGGCCGGGAGCAGGCTCTTGGGGCGCGGGCGGGTCCCAGCGTCTCCGCCACCCTGAACGCGCCCTATCTCCTCTAATCTGGGGAGTAAGCAGGGAGGGGCCTGGTTAGTACTTGGATGGGAGACCGCCTGGGAATACCGGGTGCTGTAGGCTTTTTGCTCGCCTCTCCTTTTGCGCCGCCGTCCCGGCGTGGCTCCCTCCGAACCCCTGGCGCCCCTTGTCCCTCTGCAGCCGCCCAGCCCGCCGAAGGTCCCCCTGACCAGCGGCGTGTCCGCCGCCCGGACGTACAACCTGGCAGTCCGGGTCGCACGCTAGGCTTGTCGGCCCGGGCTCCCCCCCATACCCTCTTCTTAGTCCTCTTCGCTCCCGCCGGCCGCACCCGTTCGCTGAGCCGCGGTCGCCGTCGCCGCCAGCACCGCGCTGCCCGCTACTGCCGCCAGCGCTGCCTCGCCCGCCCCCGCCCCCGTCGCCGCCGCCTTCACCTCGCTCGCGGCCACCGCCGCCATCGCCGCGCTGCCTCCCGCTCCCCGCCCCGCCGCCGCCGCCGCCGCCGCTGCGCCGCCGCCGCCGCCGCCACCGCCATCACCGCGCTCCCCACCGCAGTGGACGCCAGCTCTGCCCTCGCCGCCGCTGCCGCGGGCTCCTCCCACAACTCCCAAACACAGGGCTGCCTGCTGGCGACCAGCGTTGGGGATGCGTTCGGGGTGGGCCTGGTGGCGGTAGGGGGGCGGGGTGTATTCCGGTCGGGTCCCAGGGAGTCCCAGAATGCCAGAGTTCCACGACTTCTGTCACCATCAGGGTAATGGCAGAGTCCCGTGGAGCCACGGATGGCGCGAAGGGGCCTCGCGCGCCAGATTCGTCCGGAGGAGGCGGGGAGCAGGCGGGAGGTGAAGCGCTAGCGGAGCCGGTCAGCAGGGAGATGCTCGCCACCCGAGCGACCCAGCTGCACGGCGTGCGCTCACGAGGCAGGCCGGGAGCAGGCTCTTGGGGCGCCGGGAGCCGGGTCCCAGCGTCTCAGTCCATACCACCCTGAACGCGCCCGATCTCGTCTGATCGCGGAAGCTAAGCAGGGTCGGGCCTGGTTAGTACTTGGATGGGAGACCGCCTGGGAATACCGGGTGCTGTAGGCTTTGCTCGCCTCTCCTTTTGCGCCGCCGCCCGGCGTGGCTCCCTCGAACCCCTGGCGCCCCTTGCCCTCTGCAGCCGCCCAGCCCGCCGAAGGTCCCCTGGCCAGCGGCGGGTCAGCCGCCCGGCACTACAAGCTCGCAGCCGGCGCCAGGCCCGTCGGCCCCGGCTCCCCCACACCCTCTTCTCAGTCCTCTTCGCTCCCAGGCCGACAGCCCGCAGCCCTTCACCGAGCCGCGGTCGCCGCCGCCGCCATCGCCGCGCTCCTCCCGCTCCCCGCCCCGCCGCCCCCAAAGCCCAAGCCCAGGGCTGCCTGCCGGCGCTGGCCTCCACCAGGCTTTCTCCATCCCAGGACGTGCCGGTCCTTCGCACCTCGGCCCGAGCCCAGGGGACGACCATCCCTGTGCCTGCACCTGGGCCCCGAGACACAGGATCGGCGTGTCCTCCGGCAAACGGGATGCCCACCCGCCGCCCCACCGGAGGCCTCTGTCTCTGCTGGCCGGCACCTCGCCCCACACCCCGCGCGCCCCTCACGTCTCCCACAAGAGCCAGGAGCCCTCCGTTCCCCGGCCGTGGCCCCGACACACAGGGAAAAAGAGCCGGGACAAACCAGGGGACGGAGGGAGCAGCACCCCACACGCCCTCGGACTCCAGGAGAGACCACCATGTCGGAGCCTGCCGACGAGACGAACGGTTCCTGAAGTGCGGAGTGAGGATTGAGAAAAAATTGGACAAGAGACAAAGATGGGATCGGGAGGGCGAGCGGTTCTGACTAGACTGCTGCGCCTGCTTGATTTTTCAGCATGCTTTTATACAGACAGAAACAAGAAGGTTACATAAAGCGGCTGAGGCAGCAAGGACAGATTAGTTACGTTTTTCCAAAGTTTGGCCCTGACTGTCTTTAGACCTTTTGATATTGTCCCATTCCCAGAACAGCAGGTGTCTGTTTGTTCTTTATGCTTATCGGAGTTCCCCTCAGCCATCCTCCCAACCTCTGCTTGTAGTTACATTTTCTTAACGCTTGATGCTCCAGCTCCCCACAATTCCCCCTTGTTTAGTTTTTGAGATCGTGCCTGGCTTAGGTGGTCAGTACAGACCTTCTCACTTACCCGTCATTGGATATCCTTCACCAAAGCGATCGACTCCTGTCTTAGGTCGTAAGACATCCACTGATCATTACCCGTCATTGGCTACCGATCTCCTTTGGGGTTAGACAGGGCAGTGGCTTTTGGTCTATCAGCCATGTGGAGCCTTATTTTGTGAATTTCTCCATAAATATCTGTGACTATCCCCATCACAGCTTTTGTGATGCAGGGGAGGAAACATAGTATCAGGAGGATCACAACAAGCGGAATTACAAGGGGGCCATAATAAGCATTGAAGAGTATGATGGAAATACATTGTGAAAACTAGAGACAAGTTTGTTGAGAGTATCAGCTATATCGGTGTTTAAAGGAGAGGTCTCTTGCAGTGTCAAGACCTCTTTATGAAACTGGATAAGATCAAGAGTAACATTTTTTCTTACACGGTCTGTGAGACTCATACCTCATAGCAGAAAAAATGTTTATTCCAATCACCCTTTGTCTGTTAACAGCAGCATAAAGTCCCATGATGTCTTACCTTCTCAGGGTCAAGTCACTCATATTGTAACAGCTCTGTTGAGATAAGTGGAGAGAACTGATCTTCATTGCCCTCATGACTTCTCTCACAATCAGGTGAGAGAGGAAAGCCAGAGACAGCAGTGGCTTTTGCCAGGCAGGGGAAGGGAGGAAAGGCTCCTTTTGGGTCTTCTAAGGCAGCTCATTGGGGTCCCCACTCGGTTCCGCCTGGCTTAGGTTGTATCTCCCGTGAGATATCTTACCCGTCTTTGGCTGCAAACCATCTTCTGGGGACCAGACAGAGAGACATAAGGTGTAAACACAAGAATGGAACAGAGTCCCAGAAAGGCACAGTCTTACAGACTCTTCTTTCCTTAAGGAAAGACATGGGGGGACAGTCGGCTAGGCTGTTGTGTGACTACATCTCCCCCTTTTTTGTTTTTGAAGCATGAGAAACACAGAACGTGTAGTTGTTTCACTTACAGCCCGTCGGAGGGCTATTTGTCCACATCTGAGGACTATGTAAAATAAACAGAACAATAAACAGAAGAGCAATATCCCCAGCAAAAACCCTCTACCCAAAGTCTTTATCCATTTAACAGGGTCTGAAGTGGACAGTCCTTCTGCGGCTGCGGAGTGAGAGCTTTTCCACACCCTAGGGGCGTGGATGGGTATCTCTAGATGTCTTCTCTTCTGTGGGCTGTCGTTCATGGTATGGTTTAACACCGACCAGGAATTCACAAAGGTTTTTCTTCCGGACCTGGAGAAATACAAGCAAAGCCTCTTCCCGTGTTATCTCGGGGAGAAGTAGGATCAGCTTCCCCACGTAACATTTTAAACAAAGGTTGTAATTCACCGGTTGTCAACCGCAACTGAGGTCTAATCCAGTTAATGTCTCCCAGTAGCCTTTGGAAATCATTTGATGTTTTTAAACAATCTCGCCGGATTTGTATTTCTTGAGGCACAACGGCCTGAGGCATTAAGCAATATCCCAGATAAGAGTAAGGAGGCACTTGCTGAATTTTTCTGGGGCTATAACTAGCCCATAATCGTGGAGCTTTTTTGTAAATGAGCAAAAGCAGCAAGCAACTTTGGTTCACAAGAGTGGGCAGAAGTATGTCATCCATGTAGTGGATGATGTAAATATCTGGAAATGTCCTTCGGTAGGTTTTATTGCAGCTGATACAAATTTTTGACATAGTGTAGGGCTACTAGCCATTCCCTGAGGTAGCACTAGCCAATGATATCTCTTAAAAGGTTCTTGTAAATTAACGGAAGGAACACTGAAAGCAAATCTGGGGCAGTCATCAGGATTTAAAGGTATAGTATAAAACAATCTTTGCAGTCCAAAACAATTTTATATGTGTTTTTGGTATGGCTGCAGGACAGGGCAAGCCTGTCTGTAAGGCTCCCGTTAATTTCATGGTTTTATTAACTTTTTGTAAATCTTGTAATAATCTCTATCTGCCAGATTTTTTTTTTTTAATTAATTACAAACATGGGAGAATTCCCGGAGGGCAATGTGTCCCTTTTAAGTTGCTCCTGTACTAGCAGCTTGGCGGCTTGAATCTTTTATCTGTTGATAGGGGCCTCGGGCAGTGGATCTAGCCCTGCAACTACACTTGGAGGAGAGCTTAATTGTAACCTAGGCTTCTATTCTGATTGAGATTCTAATAAAGGCCCAGTCTGTTGAGCCTGGACTAATTGCATTTGAACAGAGAGGGAAGTGAGTGCAGCTTGTAATCTTTGCCCTCTGCTTCCAAGGGGATCCAGTTTGGGTTGATCATTTTCAGAGTATGTGATTCCCTCGTGTCTAGGATCGATCACATCCCTAACCAAATTCCATAAGGAAAAAGTATCTACTGGTACTTCAGAGGGTCCATGAGCATCATAATATCCCTGTAAACGCTCTCTCACCTTTTCCCAAGTTTCTAAGTTTAAAGTCCCTTCTTCGGGGAACCAGGGACATATTTGTACTACAAATTCTAAAAATCAAGCAACTGTGCTTCACTGGTTTTAACTCCTCTAGCTTTTAGCATGCTCCTTAACATGTGAGTAAACAGCCTTTTACTGTGACCCTGTCCCATTTTATTTTACTCCCGACTATGGTATCTCACCGCTTTCACTAACCTTATTCGACGCGTCTCATTTGCAAGCGGAGTCCTTCACTGATTCCCCAGTATTCAGGTCCCTGTTCGGCGCCACTTGTCGGAGCCTGCCGACGAGACGAACGGTTCCTGAAGTGGGGAGTGAGGATTGAGAAAAAATTGGACAAGAGACAAAGATGGGATCGGGAGGGCGAGCAGTTCTGACTAGACTGCTGCGCCTGCTTGATTTTTCAGCATGCTTTTATACAGACAGAAACAAGAAGGTTACATAAAGCGGCTGAGGCAGCAAGTACAGATTAGTTACGTTTTTCCAAAGTTTGGCCCTGACTGTCTTTAGACCTTTTGATATTGTCCCATTCCCAGAACAGCAGGTGTCTGTTTGTTCTTTATGCTTAGGGAGTTCCCCTCAGCCATCCTCCCAACCTCTGCTTGTAGCTACATTTTCTTAACCCTTGATGCTCCAGCTCCCCACACCACCACAAGGGGAAGAGCAGGCACGCAGGCACACGACCCTCACAACGAGGGTGCCTAGGGCTGCCACTCTCCTCCCGCGGGGGGACCCTGGGCGGGGCTCGAGCCCACCGGCACCGGTGCTCCGGAGACCCTGGCGGCCCGCCCGGGGCTGACTGCCAAAGCCGGCACTGCCTCCTTAGCGGAGCCCAGCCCGGGCACGACCACACACCGGTGGAGAAGCTGCCACCTCAACACAGCCTCAGTGCGTCCGTCCCAGTCCGTGTCCCAGCCTGTGCGTCCCTCCCCTCAACCTCCACCCCTGTCCGTCTGGCTCTGTGACATGCCTGTTGGGCTGTGGCTCTCGCTCAGGAGCTCTCTCCCGCGTGCCAGCCCCTCTTTCTCTGTCTCTGGCCGAGTCTCTCTGTATGTCTAGATACATACATGCACATATACGTGTATATTTCCATCGCGCTGCCTCCTCCTCCTCCTCCCGTTCTGTCTGTCGGTCCCTGTCCTGCGGGGACTCTAGTCCCTCTGCCCGCACAAGAACGCAGGATATGGCCAGGCCAAGAAGAAACACCAACGGAGCCATGGATAGGGGCTCATAGCACCATTTCTCACGGGCGGCTGGCTCGAGACGCACGCAGCCGCACGATCCCCAACCTGCCGGCAGCTCCTCTGCCAACCAACCGACCCACCAACCGACCAACACACCCAGCCGGCCAACTGCAATCCGCGCCCCTCTGCAATTTGCAGTCCACCATCCGCGCTTCCTAGCTTGGCCACCGCGCTGCGGTGGCCCATGGCCAACTGGCAACAGCTGCCAAGCGGTCACAGCTGATGACCGTGCACCACCCGAGGCAGCACCCCTCCACGCGAGGCCCAGGGCCTGGAAACGGCTCTCTGGGACTCTGTCCCCACAGTCCCCGTCTGTCTCTCTCCGCCTCTCTCTTGCTCCGTCTCTGGCCTTCTCTCATCCTCTCTCTCACCTCCCTGGGTCAGGCGAGGTGACGTGTAGCCAGTGAAGGGACCGGAGATCGGGTGGGCCGCTGGTCGCTGACGAGGCGCGAGGGTGCAGACGGAAGGCTGTGTGACGAAGGGTGACGGCAGACTGGAGCTGCTGCACCCTGGTGGCACGGGTGGCTCCCCGTGGCTTTGGGCCAGTCCGTGGGGCCGGCCAGTGCCAGGGCCAGGGCGCGCGCCTAGGGCCGGAGGGGCCTGAGAGGACCCTGCGACGCCCTCGCTTGCCATGAGCGGGGACCGCAGAGCAGCCAGGCGGGTCTGGGGAGGTGGGGCTGGGGTGGGGGTGAGCGGGGTTGGGGTGGGGGCGGGGTGTAAGCCGTTCGGGGCCCGGGAGTCCCAGGATGCCAGGGCGCCGAGACTTCTGTCACCGTCAGGGAAGTGACAGAGGCCCGTGGAGCCACGGGTGGCGCGAAGGGGCCTCGCTGCGGGCCAAGAGTAGCCTGCCGCCCACGGCGGCGTCCGGAGGAGGCAGGCGGGGAGGCGGTGCTGGCAGAGCCGGCAGCGGGAGATGCTCGCCACCGAGCCCAGCAGCACGGCGCGTTCACGAGGCAGGCCGGGTGCAGGCTCTTGGGGCGCGGGGTTCCGTGTCCCAGCGTCTCCGGCCATACCACCCTGAACGCGCCCTATCTCCTCTAATCTGGGGAGTAAGCAGGGAGGGGCCTGGTTAGTACTTGGATGGGAGACCGCCTGGGAATACCGGGTGCTGTAGGCTTTTTGCTCGCCTCTCCTTTTGCGCCGCCGTCCCGGCGTGGCTCCCTCCGAACCCCTGGCGCCCCTTGTCCCTCTGCAGCCGCCCAGCCCGCCGAAGGTCCCCCTGACCAGCGGCGTGTCCGCCGCCCGGACGTACAACCTGGCAGTCCGGGTCGCACGCTAGGCTTGTCGGCCCGGGCTCCCCCCCATACCCTCTTCTTAGTCCTCTTCGCTCCCGCAGGCCGTCAGGCCGCACCCGTTCGCTGAGCCGCGGTCGCCGTCGCCGCCAGCACCGCGCTGCCCGCTACTGCCGCCAGCGCTGCCTCGCCCCGCCCCCCGCCGTCGCCGCCGCCTTCACCTCGCTCGCGGCCACCGCCGCCATCGCCGCGCTCCTCCGCTCCGCCCCGCCGCCGCCGCCGCCGCCGCCGCCGCCGCCGCCACCGCCATCACCGCTCTCCCCACCGTCGACGCCAGCTCTGCCCTCGCCGCCGCTGCCGCGGGCTCCTCCCACAACTCCCAAACACAGGGCTGCCTGCTGGCGACCAGCGTTGGGGATGCGTTCGGCGTGGGCCTGGTGGCGGTAGGGAGGCGGGGTGTATTCCGGTCGGGTCCCGGGGAGCCCCAGGATGCCAGAGTTCCACGACTTCTGTCACCATCAGGGTAATGGCAGAGTCCCGTGGAGCCACGGATGGCGCGAAGGGGCCTCGCGCGCCAGATTCGTCCGGAGGAGGCGGGAGGCGGGAGGTGAGGCGCTGGCGGAGCCGGTCAGCAGGGAGATGCTCGCCACCTGGGCGGCCCAGCTGCATGGCGCGCGCTCACGAGGCAGGCCTGGCGCAGGCTCTTGGGGCGCCGGGAGCCCGGTCCCAGCGCTCGGCCATACCACCCTGAACGCGCCCGATCTCGTCTGATCTCGGAAGCTAAGCAGGGTCGGGCCTGGTTAGTACTTGGATGGGAGACCGCCTGGGAATACCGGGTGCTGTAGGCTTTGCTCGCCTCTCCTTTTGCGCCGCCGCCCGGCGTGGCTCCCTCCTGGCGCCCCTTGCCCTCTGCAGCCGCCCAGCCCGCCGAAGGTCCCCTGGCCAGCGGCGGGTCAGCCGCCCGGCACTACAAGCTCGCAGCCCGGGCCGCACGCCAGGCCCGTCGGCCCCGGCTCCCCCACACCCTCTTCTCAGTCCTCTTCGCTCCCGCCCGCAGCCCTTCACCGAGCCGCGGTCGCCGCCGCCGCTGCCATCGCCGCGCTCCTCCCGCTCCCCGCCCCGCCGCCCCCAAAGCCCAAGCCCAGGGCTGCCTGCCGGCGCTGGCCTCCACCAGGCTTTCTCCATCCCAGGACGTGCCGGTCCTTCGCACCTCGGCCCGAGCCCAGGGGACGACCATCCCTGTGCCTGCACCTGGGCCCCGAGACACAGGATCGGCGTGTCCTCCGGCAAACGGGATGCCCACCGCCCCACCGGAGGCCTCTGTCTCTGCTGGCCGGCACCTCGCCCCACACCCCGCGCGCGCCCCTCACGTCTCCCACAAGAGCCAGGAGCCCTCCGTCCGGCCGCGGTGGCCCCGACACACAGGGGAAAGAGCCGGGACAAACCAGGGGACGGAGGGAGCAGCACCCCAACACCCCGCACGCCCTCGGACTCCAGGAGAGACCACCATGTCGGAGCCTGCCGACGAGACGAACGGTTCCTGAAGTGCGGAGTGAGGATTGAGAAAAAATTGGACAAGAGACAAAGATGGGATCGGGAGGGCGAGCGGTTCTGACTAGACTGCTGCGCCTGCTTGATTTTTCAGCATGCTTTTATACAGACAGAAACAAGAAGGTTACATAAAGCGGCTGAGGCAGCAAGGACAGATTAGTTACGTTTTTCCAAAGTTTGGCCCTGACTGTCTTTAGACCTTTTGATATTGTCCCATTCCCAGAACAGCAGGTGTCTGTTTGTTCTTTATGCTTATCGGAGTTCCCCTCAGCCATCCTCCCAACCTCTGCTTGTAGTTACATTTTCTTAACGCTTGATGCTCCAGCTCCCCACAATTCCCCCTTGTTTAGTTTTTGAGATCGTGCCTGGCTTAGGTGGTCAGTACAGACCTTCTCACTTACCCGTCATTGGATATCCTTCACCAAAGCGATCGACTCCTGTCTTAGGTCGTAAGACATCCACTGATCATTACCCGTCATTGGCTACCGATCTCCTTTGGGGTTAGACAGGGCAGTGGCTTTTGGTCTATCAGCCATGTGGAGCCTTATTTTGTGAATTTCTCCATAAATATCTGTGACTATCCCCATCACAGCTTTTGTGATGCAGGGGAGGAAACATAGTATCAGGAGGATCACAACAAGCGGAATTACAAGGGGGGCCATAATTCAAGCATTGAAGAGTATGATGGAAATACATTGTGAAAACTAGAGACAAGTTTGTTGAGAGTATCAGCTATATCGGTGTTTAAAGGAGAGGTCTCTTGCAGTGTCAAGACCTCTTTATGAAACTGGATAAGATCAAGAGTAACATTTTTTCTTACACGGTCTGTGAGACTCATACCTCATAGCAGAAAAAATGTTTATTCCAATCACCCTTTGTCTGTTAACAGGGGAAGCATAAAGTCCCATGATGTCTTACCTTCTCAGGGTCAAGTCACTCATATTGTAACAGCTCTGTTGAGATAAGTGGAGAGAACTGATCTTCATTGCCCTCATGACTTCTCTCACAATCAGGTGAGAGAGGAAAGCCAGAGACAGCAGTGGCTTTTGCCAGGCAGGGGAAGGGAGGAAAGGCTCCTTTTGGGTCTTCTAAGGCAGCTCATTGGGGGTCCCCACTCGGTTCCGCCTGGCTTAGGTTGTATCTCCCTGAGATATCTTACCCGTCTTTGGCTGCAAACCATCTTCTGGGGACCAGACAGAGAGACATAAGGTGTAAACACAAGAATGGAACAGAGTCCCAGAAAGGCACAGTCTTACAGACTCTTCTTTCCTTAAGGAAAGACATGGGGGACAGTCGGCTAGGCTGTTGTGTGACTACATCTCCCCTTTTTGTTTTTGAAGCATGAGAAACACAGAACGTGTAGTTGTTTCACTTACAGCCCGTCGGAGGGCTATTTGTCCACATCTGAGGACTATGTAAAATAAACAGAACAATAAACAGAAGAGCAATATCCCCAGCAAAACCCTCTACCCAAAGTCTTTATCCATTTAACAGGGTCTGAAGTGGACAGTCCTTCTGCGGCTGCGGTGAGAGCTTTTCCACACCCTAGGGGCGTGGATGGGTATCTCTAGATGTCTTCTCTTCTGTGGGCTGTCGTTCATGGTATGGTTTAACACCGACCAGGAATTCACAAAGGTTTTTCTTCCGGACCTGGAGAAATACAAGCAAAGCCTCTTCCCGTGTTATCTCGGGGGAGAAGTAGGATCAGCTTCCCCACGTAACATTTTAAACAAAGGTTGTAATTCACCGGTTGTCAACCGCAACTGAGGTCTAATCCAGTTAATGTCTCCCAGTAGCCTTTGGAAATCATTTGATGTTTTTAAACAATCTCGCCGGATTTGTATTTCTTGAGGCACAACGGCCTGAGGCATTAAGCAATATCCCAGATAAGAGTAAGGAGGCACTTGCTGAATTTTTTCTGGGGCTATAACTAGCCCATAATCGTGGAGCTTTTTTGTAAATGAGCAAAAGCAGCAAGCAACTTTGGTTCACAAGAGTGGGCAGTATGTCATCCATGTAGTGGATGATGTAAATATCTGGAAATGTCCTTCGGTAGGTTTTATTGCAGCTGATACAAATTTTTGACATAGTGTAGGGCTACTAGCCATTCCCTGAGGTAGCACTAGCCAATGATATCTCTTAAAAGGTTCTTGTAAATTAACGGAAGGAACACTGAAAGCAAATCTGGGGCAGTCATCAGGATTTAAAGGTATAGTATAAAACAATCTTTGCAGTCCAAAACAATTTTATATGTGTTTTTGGTATGGCTGCAGGACAGGGCAAGCCTGTCTGTAAGGCTCCCATTAATTTCATGGTTTTATTAACTTTTGTAAATCTTGTAATAATCTCTATCTACCAGATAACAAACATGGGAGAATTCCGGGAATTGGAGGGGCAATGTGTCCCTTTTAAGTTGCTCCTGTACTAGCAGCTTGGCGGCTTGAATCTTCTTTCTGTTGATAGGGGCCTCGGGCAGTGGATCTAGCCCTGCAACTACACTTGGAGGAGAGCTTAATTGTAACCTAGGCTTCTATTCTGATTGAGATTCTAATAAAGGCCCAGTCTGTTGAGCCTGGACTAATTGCATTTGAACAGAGAGGGAGTGCAGCTTGTAATCTTTGCCCTCTGCTTCCAAGGGGATCCAGTTTGGGTTGATCATTTTCAGAGTATGTGATTCCCTCGTGTCTAGGATCGATCACATCCCTAACCAAATTCCATAAGGAAAAAGTATCTACTGGTACTTCAGAGGGTCCATGAGCATCATAATATCCCTGTAAACGCTCTCTCACCTTTTCCCAAGTTTCTAAGTTTAAAGTCCCTTCTTCGGGGAACCAGGGACATATTTGTACTACAAATTCTAAAAATCAAGCAACTGTGCTTCACTGGTTTTAACTCCTCTAGCTTTTAGCATGCTCCTTAACATGTGAGTAAACAGCCTTTTACTGTGACCCTGTCCCATTTTATTTTACTCCCGACTATGGTATCTCACCGCTTTCACTAACCTTATTCGACGCGTCTCATTTGCAAGCGGAGTCCTTCACTGATTCCCCAGTATTCAGGTCCCTGTTCGGCGCCACTTGTCGGAGCCTGCCAGACGAACGGTTCCTGAAGTGGGGAGTGAGTATAGAGACAAAATTGGACAAGAGACAAAGATGGGATCGGGAGGCCGAGCAGTTCTGACTAGACTGCCGCGCCTGCTTGATTTTTCAGCATGCTTTTATACAGACAGAAACAAGAAGGTTACATCTAGCGGCTGAGGCAGCAAGTACAGATTAGTTACGTTTTTCCAAAGTTTGGCCCTGACTGTCTTTAGACCTTTTGATATTGTCCCATTCCCAGAACAGCAGGTGTCTGTTTGTTCTTTATGCTTAGGAGTTCCCTCAGCCATCCTCCCAACCTCTGCTTGTAGCTACATTTTCTTAACCCTTGATGCTCCAGCTCCCCACCACCACAAGGGGAAGAGCAGGCACGCAGGCACACGACCCTCACAACGAGGGTGCCTAGGGCTGCCACTCTCCTCCCGGCGGGACCCTGGGCGGGGCTCGAGCCCACCGGCACCGGTGCTCC
Organism: Rhinolophus sinicus; assembly: GCF_036562045.2. Taxonomy (NCBI): domain Eukaryota; kingdom Metazoa; phylum Chordata; class Mammalia; order Chiroptera; family Rhinolophidae; genus Rhinolophus; species Rhinolophus sinicus. The sequence continues at coordinate 29,732,185 of NC_133763.1, read as the reverse complement.
GGAGACCCTGGCGGCCCGCCCGGGGCTTCGAGGGTGACTGCCAAAGCCCGGCACTGCCTCCTTAGCGGAGCCCAGCCCGGGCACGACCACACACCGGTGGAGAAGCTGCCACCTCAACACAGCCTCAGTGCGTCCGTCCCAGTCCGTGTCCCAGCCTGTGCGTCCCTCCCCTCAACCTCCACCCCTGTCCGTCTGGCTCTGTGACATGCCTGTTGGGCTGTGGCTCTCGCTCAGGAGCTCTCTCCCGCGTGCCAGCCCCTCTTTCTCTGTCTCTGTCCGAGTCTCTCTGTATGTCTAGATACATACATGCACATATACGTGTATATTTCCATCGCGCTGCCTCCTCCTCCTCCTCCCGTTCTGTCTGTCGGTCCCTGTCCTGCGGGGACTCTAGTCCCTCTGCCCGCACAAGAACGCAGGATATGGCCAGGCCAAGAAGAAACACCAACGGAGCCATGGATAGGGGCTCATAGCACCATTTCTCACGGGCGGCTGGCTCGGACGCAGCAAGCCGCACGATCCCCAACCTGCCGGCCGCTTCTCTGCCAACCAACCGACCCACCAACCGACCGACACACCAAGCCGGCCAACTGCAATCCGCGCCTCTGCAATTTGCAGTCCACCATCCGCGCTTCCTAGCTTGGCCACCGCAGCTGGTGGCCCATGGCCAACTGGCAACAGCTGATAGCCAAGCGGTCACAGCTGATGACCGTGCACCACCCGAGGCAGCACCCCTCCACGCGAGGCCCAGGGCCTGGAAACGGCTCTCTGGGACTCTGTCCCCACAGTCCCCGTCTGTCTCTCTCCGCCTCTCTCTTGCTCCGTCTCTGGCCTTCTCTCATCCTCTCTCACCTCCCTGGGTCAGGCGAGGTGACGTGTAGCCAGTGAAGGGACCGGAGATCGGGTGGGCCGCTGGTCGCTGACGAGGGCGAGGGCCCAGACGGAAGGCTGTGTGACGAAGGGTGACGGCAGACTGGAGCTGCTGCACCCTGGTGGCACGGGTGGCTCCCGTGGCTTTGGGCCAGTCGGTGGGGCCGGCCAGTGCCAGGGCCAGGGTCGCGCGTGCCTAGGGCCGGAGGGGCCTGAGAGGACCCTGCGACGCCCTCGCTTGCCATGAGCGGGGACCGCAGAGCAGCCAGGCGGGTCTGGGGAGGTGGGGCTGGGGTGGGGGAGCGGGGTTGGGGTGGGGGCGGGTGTAAGCCGTTCGGGGAGTCCCAGGATGCCAGGGCGCCGAGACTTCTGTCACCGTCAGGGAAGTGACAGAGGCCCGTGGAGCCACGGGTGGCGCGAAGGGGCCTCGCTGCGGGCCAAGAGCCCGCCGCCCCCGGCGGCGTCCGGAGGAGGCGGGGAGCAGGCGGGGGCGCGCTGGCAGAGCCGGCAGCGGGATGCTCGCCACGGGCCCAGCAGCACGGCGCACGCTCACGAGGCAGGCCGGGAGCAGGCTCTTGGGGCGCGGGGCCGGGTCCCAGCGTCTCGGCCATACCACCCTGAACGCGCCCGATCTCGTCTGATCTGAAGCTAAGCAGGAGGCCTGGTTAGTACTTGGATGGGAGACCGCCTGGGAATACCGGGTGCTGTAGGCTTTTTGCTCGCCTCTCCTTTTGCGCCGCCGTCCCGGCGTGGCTCCCTCCGAACCCCTGGCGCCCCTTGTCCCTCTGCAGCCGCCCAGCCCGCCGAAGGTCCCCCTGACCAGCGGCGTGTCCGCCGCCCGGACGTACAACCTGGCAGTCCGGGTCGCACGCTAGGCTTGTCGGCCCGGGCTCCCCCCCATACCCTCTTCTTAGTCCTCTTCGCTCCCGCAGGCCGTCAGGCCGCACCCGTTCGCTGAGCCGCGGTCGCCGTCGCCGCCAGCACCGCGCTGCCCGCTACTGCCGCCAGCGCTGCCCTCGCCCCCGCCCCCGCCCCCGTCGCCGCCGCCTTCACCTCGCTCGCGGCCACCGCCGCCATCGCCGCGCTCCCTCCCGCTCCCCGCCCCGCCGCCGCCGCCTCCGCCGCCCCGCCGCCGCCACCGCCATCACCGCGCTCCCCACCGTCGACGCCAGCTCTGCCCTCGCCGCCGCTGCCGCCGGCTCCTCCCACAACTCCCAAACACAGGGCTGCCTGCTGGCGACCAGCGTTGGGGATGCGTTCGGGTGGGCCTGGTGGCGGGGCGGGTGCCGGTCGGGTCCCAGGGAGTCCCAGAATGCCAGAGTTCCACGACTTCTGTCACCATCAGGGTAATGGCAGAGTCCCGTGGAGCCACGGATGGCGCGAAGGGGCCTCGCGCGCCAGATTCGTCCGGAGGAGGCGGGGAGCAGGCGGGAGGTGAAGCGCTGGCGGAGCCGGTCAGCAGGGAGATGCTCGCCACCCGAGCGACCCAGCTGCATGGCGCGCGCTCACGAGGCAGGCCGGGAGCAGGCTCTTGGGGCGCCGGGAGCCGGGTCCCAGCGCTCGGCCATACCACCCTGAACGCGCCCGATCTCGTCTGATCTCGGAAGCTAAGCAGGGTCGGGCCTGGTTGGTAATTGGATGGGAGACCGCCTGGGAATACCGGGTGCTGTAGGCTTTGCTCGCCTCTCCTTTTGCGCCGCCGCCCGGCGTGGCTCCCTCCGAACCCCTGGCGCCCCTTGCCCCTCTGCAGCCGCCCAGCCCGCCGAAGGTCCCCTGGCCAGCGGCGGGTCAGCCGCCCGGCACTACAAGCTCGCAGCCTGGCCGCACGCCAGGCCCGTCGGCCCCGGCTCCCCCACCTCTTCTCAGTCCTCTTCGCTCCCGCAGGCCGACAGCCCGCAGCCCTTCACCGAGCCGCGGTCGCCGCCGCCGCTGCCATCGCCGCGCTCCCTCCCGCCCCCGCCCCCCCCCGCCCCCAAAGCCCAAGCCCAGGGCTGCCTGCCGGCGCTGGCCTCCACCAGGCTTTCTCCATCCCAGGACGTGCCGGTCCTTCGCACCTCGGCCCGAGCCCAGGGGACGACCATCCCTGTGCCTGCACCTGGGCCCCGAGACACAGGATCGGCGTGTCCTCCGGCAAACGGGATGCCCACCCGCCCCGCCCCACCGGAGGCCTCTGTCTCTGCTGGCCGGCACCTCGCCCCACCCCTCACGTCTCCCACAAGAGCCAGGAGCCCTCCGTTCCCGCCGGCCGTGGCCCCGACACACAGGGGAAAAGAGCCGGGACAAACCAGGGGACGGAGGGAGCAGCACCCCAACACCCCGCACGCCCTCGGACTCCAGGAGAGACCACCATGTCGGAGCCTGCCGACGAGACGAACGGTTCCTGAAGTGCGGAGTGAGGATTGAGAAAAATTGGACAAGAGACAAAGATGGGATCGGGAGGGCGAGCGGTTCTGACTAGACTGCTGCGCCTGCTTGATTTTTCAGCATGCTTTTATACAGACAGAAACAAGAAGGTTACATAAAGCGGCTGAGGCAGCAAGGACAGATTAGTTACGTTTTTCCAAAGTTTGGCCCTGACTGTCTTTAGACCTTTTGATATTGTCCCATTCCCAGAACAGCAGGTGTCTGTTTGTTCTTTATGCTTAGTAGTTCCCTCAGCCATCCTCCCAACCTCTGCTTGTAGTTACATTTTCTTAACGCTTGATGCTCCAGCTCCCCACAATTCCCCTTTTTAGTTTTTGAGATCGTGCCTGGCTTAGGTGGTCAGTACAGACCTTCTCACTTACCCGTCATTGGATATCCTTCACAAAGCGATCGACTCCTGTCTTAGGTCGTAAGACATCCACTGATCATTACCCGTCATTGGCTACCGATCTCCTTTGGGGTTAGACAGGGCAGTGGCTTTTGGTCTATCAGCCATGTGGAGCCTTATTTTGTGAATTTCTCCATAAATATCTGTGACTATCCCCATCACAGCTTTTGTGATGCAGGGAGGAAACATAGTATCAGGAGGATCACAACAAGCGGAATTACAAGGGGTGCCATAAATTGAAGCATTGAAGAGTATGATGGAAATACATTGTGAAAACTAGAGACAAGTTTGTTGAGAGTATCAGCTATATCGGTGTTTAAAGGAGAGGTCTCTTGCAGTGTCAAGACCTCTTTATGAAACTGGATAAGATCAAGAGTAACATTTTTTCTTACACGGTCTGTGAGACTCATACCTCATAGCAGAAAAATGTTTATTCCAATCACCCTTTGTCTGTTAACAGCCGAAGCATGAAGTCCCATGATGTCTTACCTTCTCAGGGTCAAGTCACTCATATTGTAACAGCTCTGTTGAGATAAGTGGAGAGAACTGATCTTCATTGCCCTCATGACTTCTCTCACAATCAGGTGAGAGAGGAAAGCCAGAGACAGCAGTGGCTTTTGCCAGGCAGGGGAAGGGAGGAAAGGCTCCTTTTGGGTCTTCTAAGGCAGCTCATTGGGGTCCCCACTGGTTCCGCCTGGCTTAGGTTGTATCTCCGTGAGATATCTTACCCGTCTTTGGCTGCAAACCATCTTCTGGGGACCAGACAGAGAGACATAAGGTGTAAACACAAGAATGGAACAGAGTCCCAGAAAGGCACAGTCTTACAGACTCTTCTTTCCTTAAGGAAAGACATGGGGGACAGTCGGCTAGGCTGTTGTGTGACTACATCTCCCCTTTTTTGTTTTGAAGCATGAGAAACACAGAACGTGTAGTTGTTTCACTTACAGCCCGTCGGAGGGCTATTTGTCCACATCTGAGGACTATGTAAAATAAACAGAACAATAAACAGAAGAGCAATATCCCCAGCAAAACCCTCTACCCAAAGTCTTTATCCATTTAACAGGGTCTGAAGTGGACAGTCCTTCTGCGGCTGCGGAGCTTTTCCACACCCTAGGGGCGTGGATGGGTATCTCTAGATGTCTTCTCTTCTGTGGGCTGTCGTTCATGGTATGGTTTAACACCGACCAGGAATTCACAAAGGTTTTTCTTCCGGACCTGGAGAAATACAAGCAAAGCCTCTTCCCGTGTTATCTCGGGGGAGAAGTAGGATCAGCTTCCCACGTAACATTTTAAACAAAGGTTGTAATTCACCGGTTGTCAACCGCAACTGAGGTCTAATCCAGTTAATGTCTCCCAGTAGCCTTTGGAAATCATTTGATGTTTTTAAACAATCTCGCCGGATTTGTATTTCTTGAGGCACAACGGCCTGAGGCATTAAGCAATATCCCAGATAAGAGTAAGGAGGCACTTGCTGAATTTTTCTGGGGCTATAACTAGCCCATAATCGTGGAGCTTTTTTGTAAATGAGCAAAAGCAGCAAGCAACTTTGGTTCACAAGAGTGGGCAGTATGTCATCCATGTAGTGGATGATGTAAATATCTGGAAATGTCCTTCGGTAGGTTTTATTGCAGCTGATACAAATTTTTGACATAGTGTAGGGCTACTAGCCATTCCCTGAGGTAGCACTAGCCAATGATATCTCTTAAAAGGTTCTTGTAAATTAACGGAAGGAACACTGAAAGCAAATCTGGGGCAGTCATCAGGATTTAAAGGTATAGTATAAAACAATCTTTGCAGTCCAAAACAATTTTATATGTGTTTTTGGTATGGCTGCAGGACAGGGCAAGCCTGTCTGTAAGGCTCCCATTAATTTCATGGTTTTATTAACTTTTGTAAATCTTGTAATAATCTCTATCTGCCAGATTTTTTTTTTTTAATTAATTACAAACATGGGAGAATTCCGGGAGAATTGGAGGGGCAATGTGTCCCTTTTAAGTTGCTCCTGTACTAGCAGCTTGGCGGCTTGAATCTCTTTTCTGTTGATAGGGGCCTCGGGCAGTGGATCTAGCCCTGCAACTACACTTGGAGGAGAGCTTAATTGTAACCTAGGCTTCTATTCTGATTGAGATTCTAATAAAGGCCCAGTCTGTTGAGCCTGGACTAATTGCATTTGAACAGAGAGGGAAGTGAGTGCAGCTTGTAATCTTTGCCCTCTGCTTCCAAGGGGATCCAGTTTGGGTTGATCATTTTCAGAGTATGTGATTCCCTCGTGTCTAGGATCGATCACATCCCTAACCAAATTCCATAAGGAAAAAGTATCTACTGGTACTTCAGAGGGTCCATGAGCATCATAATATCCCTGTAAACGCTCTCTCACCTTTTCCCAAGTTTCTAAGTTTAAAGTCCCTTCTTCGGGGAACCAGGGACATATTTGTACTACAAATTCTAAAAATCAGCAACTGTGCTTCACTGGTTTTAACTCCTCTAGCTTTTAGCATGCTCCTTAACATGTGAGTAAACAGCCTTTTACTGTGACCCTGTCCCATTTTATTTTACTCCCGACTATGGTATCTCACCGCTTTCACTAACCTTATTCGACGCGTCTCATTTGCAAGCGGAGTCCTTCACTGATTCCCCAGTATTCAGGTCCCTGTTGCGCCACTTGTCGGAGCCTGCCGACGAGACGAACGGTTCCTGAAGTGGGGAGTGAGGATTGAGAAAAATTGGACAAGAGACAAAGATGGGATCGGGAGGGCGAGCAGTTCTGACTAGACTGCTGCGCCTGCTTGATTTTTCAGCATGCTTTTATACAGACAGAAACAAGAAGGTTACATAAAGCGGCTGAGGCAGCAAGTACAGATTAGTTACGTTTTTCCAAAGTTTGGCCCTGACTGTCTTTAGACCTTTTGATATTGTCCCATTCCCAGAACAGCAGGTGTCTGTTTGTTCTTTATGCTTAGTTCCCTCAGCCATCCTCCCAACCTCTGCTTGTAGCTACATTTTCTTAACCCTTGATGCTCCAGCTCCCACACCACCACAAGGGGAAGAGCAGGCACGCAGGCACACGACCCTCACAACGAGGGTGCCTAGGGCTGCCACTCTCCTCCGCGGGCGGGACCCTGGGCGGGGCTCGAGCCCACCGGCACCGGTGCTCCGGAGACCCTGGCGGCCCGCCCGGGGCTTCGAGGTGACTGCCAAAGGGCACTGCCTCCTTAGCGGAGCCCAGCCCGGGCACGACCACACACCGGTGGAGAAGCTGCCACCTCAACACAGCCTCAGTGCGTCCGTCCCAGTCCGTGTCCCAGCCTGTGCGTCCCTCCCCTCAACCTCCACCCCTGTCCGTCTGGCTCTGTGACATGCCTGTTGGGCTGTGGCTCTCGCTCAGGAGCTCTCTCCCCGCGTGCCAGCCCCTCTTTCTCTGTCTCTGTCCGAGTCTCTCTGTATGTCTAGATACATACATGCACATATACGTGTATATTTCCATCGCGCTGCCTCCTCCTCCTCCTCCCGTTCTGTCTGTCGGTCCCTGTCCTGCGGGGACTCTAGTCCCTCTGCCCGCACAAGAACGCAGGATATGGCCAGGCCAAGAAGAAACACCAACGGAGCCATGGATAGGGGCTCATAGCACCATTTCTCACGGGCGGCTGGCTCGAGACGCAGCAAGCCGGAGCCGATCCCCAACCTGCCGGCCGCTTCTCTGCCAACCAACCGACCCACCAACCGACCGACACACCAAGCCGGCCAACTGCAATCCGCGCCCTCTGCAATTTGCAGTCCACCATCCGCGCTTCCTAGCTTGGCCACCGCAGCTCGGTGGCCCATGGCCAACTGGCAACAGCTGACGCAGCTGATGACCGTGCACCACCCGAGGCAGCACCCCTCCACGCGAGGCCCAGGGCCTGGAAACGGCTCTCTGGGACTCTGTCCCCACAGTCCCCGTCTGTCTCTCTCCGCCTCTCTCTTGCTCCGTCTCTGGCCTTCTCTCATCCTCTCTCTCACCTCCCTGGGTCAGGCGAGGTGACGTGTAGCCAGTGAAGGGACCGGAGATCGGGCGGGACGCTGGTTGCTGAGGAGGGGCGAGGGCCCAGCCAGAAGGCTGTGTAACGAAGGGTGGCGGCAGACTGGAGCTGCTGCACCCTGGTGGCGCGGGTGGCTCCCCGTGGCTTTGGGCTAGTGGGTGGGGCCGGCCAGGGCCAGGGCCAGGGTTGCACGTCCCTAGGGTGGAGGGGACTGAGAGGACCCTGCGACCCCCTCGGTGGCCCTGAGAGGTGGGGACAGCACAGCAGCCAGGGGGTGTGCGGTTGTGGGGCTGGGGGGAGATGAGAGGGGTTGCGGTAGGGGGGCGGGGTAAAAGCCCTTCGGGGCCTGGGGAGTCCCAGGATGCCAGGGCGCCCAGACATATGTCACAGTCAGGGAAGTGACAGAGGCCCGTGGAGCCACTGGGGGGCGCGAAGGGGCCTCGCTGCGGGCCAGGAGTCGCCCGTCGCCCACACCAGCGGAGTCCGGAGGAGGCGGGGAGCGGGCGGGGGCGCGGCCGGCAGAGATGCTCGCCACCCGAGGGGCCCAGCAGCACGGCGCACGCTCACGAGGCAGGCCGGGAGCAGGCTCTTGGGGCGCCGGGCGGGTCCCAGCGTCTACGGCCATACCACCCTGAACGCGCCTGATCTCGTCTGATCTCGGAAGCTAAGCAGGGTCGGGCCTGGTTAGTACTTGGATGGGAGACCGCCTGGGAATACCGGGTGCTGTAGGCTTTTGCTCGCCTCTCCTTTTGCGCCGCCGCGCGTGGCTCCCTCCGAACCCCTGGCGCCCCTTGCCCTCTGCAGCCGCCCAGCCCAACGAAGGTCCCCTGACCAGCGGCGGGTCCGCCGCCCGGACGTACAACCTGGCAGTCCGGGTCGCACGCTAGGCTTGTCGGCCCGGCTCCCCCATACCCTCTTCTTAGTCCTCTTCGCTAGGCAGGCCGTCAGCCTGCAGCAGTCAGCCGCTCTCGCCCGCCGCCCCCGCCATCGCAGGGCTCCCTCGCTCCCGCCTGCCGCCCCCGCCCCCCAACGCCCAAGCCCATGGCTGCCTGTTGGCGCAGGCCTCCACCAGTCTTGCTCCATCTCAGGATGTGCAGGTCCTTTGCACCTCGACCCGAGCCCAGGGGACGACCATCCCTGTGCCTGCCCCTGGACCCCGAGACACAGGATCTGCGTGTCCTTGGGCAAACGGGTAGCCCTCCCGCCCTGCCCCACCGGAGTCTTCTGTCTCCGCTGGCAGGCACCTCGCCCCACACCCCCGCGCGTCCCCTCCCGTCTCCCACAAGAGCCAGGAGCCCTCCCTTCCCGCCGGCCAGGGTGTCCCCGACACACAGGACACAAACAGCCGGGACAAACAAGGGGACGGCGGGAGCAGCACCCCAATGCACCACGCGCCATCGACTCCAGGGGAGACCACCACAAGGGAAGAGCAGGCATGCAGGCACACAACCCTCACAACGAGGGTGCCTAGGGCTGCCACTCTCCTCCCGCGGGCGGGACCCTGGGCGGGGCTCGGAGCCCACCGGCGCTCCGGAGACCCTGGCGGCCCGCGCCGGGGTCTTCGACGGTGACTGCCAAAGCCCGGGCACTGCCTCCTTAGCGGAGCCCAGCCCGGGCACGACCACACACCGGTGGAGAAGCTGCCACCTCAACACAGCCTCAGTGCGTCTGTCCCAGTCCGTGTCCCAGCCTGTGCGTCCCTCCCAACCTCCACCCCTGTCCGTCTGGCTCTGTGACGTGCCTGTTGGGTTCTGGCTCTGGCTCAGGAGCTCTCTCCCCGCGTGCCTGCCCCCTCTTTCTCTGTCTCTGTCCATGTCTCTCTGTATGTCTAGACACATACATGTACATATACGTGTATATTTCCATCTCGCTCCCTCTTACTCCTCCTCCCGTTCTGTCTGTCGGTCCCTGTCCTGCGGGGACTCTAGTCCCTCTGCCCGCACAAGAACCCAGGATTTGGCGAGGCCAAGAAGGAACACCAACAGAGCCACGGATAGGGGGCTCATAGCACCATGTCTCACGGGCGGCTGGCTTGGAGACACGGCAAGCCGGAGCCGCCCGATCCCCAACCTGCCTGCCGATTCTCTGCCAACCAACAGACCCACCAAGCCGGCCCACTGCAGTCCGCGCCCCTCTGCAATTTGCAGTCCACCATCCGCGCTTCCTAGCTTGGCCACCGCAGCTCCTCCAGTGGCCAGTGGCCAACTGGCAACAGCTGATGGCCAAGCGGTCACAGCTGATGACAATGCAGCCCCACGCAGCACCCTCCACGCGAGGCCCAGAGCCTGGAAACTGCTCTCTGGGAGTCTGTCCACAGTCCCGTCTGTCTCTCCGTCTCTCTCTTGCTCCATCTCTGGCCTTCTCTCATCCTCTCTCACCTCCCTGGGTCAGGAGACATGACGTGTAGCCAGTGAAGGGACTGGAGATCTGGCGGGACTCCGGTCGCTGAAGGCTTGTGACCAAGGTTGGCTGAAGACTGGAGCTGCTGCACCCTGGTGGCGTGGGTGGCTCCCCGTGGCTTTGGGCCAATCGGTGGGGCCGGCCAGGGCCAGGGCCTGGGTTTCACATCCCTAGGGCCAGAGGAGACTGAGAGGACCCTGCGACCCCCTCGGTTGCCCTGAGCGGGGGCTATGTATTTGTAGTCTATATATTTTTAATATTCAACTACATTCAACATTTCACCGTCATCAAATATCTGAACATTGAATTTTCTTTCAGTTAATTTGAAAACTATGTTTCTTTCTGGATACTTACTTCTCTTTCTGCTTTCATGTTTTCATGATGACACAGTCTTTCATTTAAGTGACACCTTATTTCTCTCCTCCAGCATACAATCTAGTTTCTCAGTTTGAGCTTGAAAGATTTTTATGATATCCTGAAACTCGTCTTGGATACTAATTACTCTCTTTTCATTGTGACTTTTTTTGCGAGCATCATGCCGTTGCTGTCGAAGCAATGTATTTTTACTTTGTAGGTGAGAACACCTCTCCTCTAGGGATTCCAGCTTTCCAATGTGTGTGTTCACTTTTTCTCGTTCACTTTGATACATGTGTTCAATTTCCTTTTTTTGACACTCTGTTTGGCTTAGGTCTCTGTGAACACGTTCTAAAACCAAAGTCGTTTCTCTAAGAGCAACTCCTGTGTGATGGCACTTAGTTTCTAGACTACTGAATTTACTTTCAGCCTTAGAAAGTTGTTGAGAAAGAATCTCATTGTTATCTTTTTGGTTAGACACATCAAAATTCACTTTGTCCCGTAAAACAAACCATTCCTCTCTTGCTCTCCGGAAAGCAAGCTGTACACCTCTTTTAGATTTCTGACTTTGCTCAAGACCGTGGATAGCGGTAGCCAGTCTAGAATGGCAGGATTCAACTTCTGTTTGCAGTCTTTCTCTGTTTCGTTTTCCACTCCGCTTTTCAGAGGTTAGTCTTTTATTCTCAGCTGTCAGAACATTCAGCTGTCCATTACATTGAAATATTGTTTTCATTAGTGTTTCCTCATTCCGTTTTATTGTCTTTTGAAGACGGTCATTCTTTTCTTTTACAATTGCAATGTCCTCAAAATACTTTTTTCCATTTCCTGATATGCATTTTTAACCCTATCTGTTTCCAGTCTTAGTATGGCAATTTCATGCAACAGATCTTTTTGTTTTTCATGACTCTCAGAAACCTAGGTAAAAGAAAAAAAGACTTGTAACTAGCCCTCAGTGAAATGACGTATCGTGATATCCTCTGAAACTAAAGAAGAACCTATATGTTTATATAATGAAAGGTTGCAATAAATGGATATCCCACTGATTGAAATAAATGGATATCCCAAACCTCCAACTTTATACAAGCATAAATTCTCCAAAGTTCAAAAATTTAGTACAAGAGGTTGAATCCATGAGAGTGGAAAACAGAATTTTCAAATCATAAGAGAATTTTAAGTGTCTCAGATTTGGAAAAGATACAAAACGAGAAGCTATAAATGATTAAAAAATCACACTTTAAAAAAGAGTTTCCAGTCGGAAAATATAGCAAATCCAGAGTAAGAGTATTAACTCTGCATATATTCGGACAGATTAAATATCCTAAAATTCTTTTTTCTAATATATTCCATAGATATTCTAATTTTCCAGTATTTTCATAGTCAGTCATGAAAATTACATCTACTAATAACTGATAAATCTAGGCATTGCACTAAGCTCTTCTCGTTCGTTATCATAATCTAAAACAGAGAAATTGAAAAGATCAGTAAGTTTAGGATTTCCCCCAGGACTTCTGACTCTACAATAGTGCTCTCACACCAAACCACAGCAATTCCTCTAGTGTAAATATATAAATTGAAGAGGCCTTAGAAATTCATGAGATTATTTGCTGCTGCAGTAATTTTATTTCCTCTTTATAATGTTTAAAGTAGCCATAATTATAAAACGGGAAAATACACTGACCTATTTGACTAGGAATAAAATACTCATCAGTAAATTATCACTTGATATATATATATCATGGCATACAATCTTCTTCAAAAGTTCATTGTACTGAAATAGGATACTCCTTGGAGCAAATTGTTCCTTTAATCAAAAGGAGGAGAATGAATGTAAAATATGGTCTGACCTGGCTGTACATTAGCCTCAATGGAAATGAAAACTAACCTCTCTATTAATACAGCAAGGGGATGAAATCATTGCTGAAAACTGGAAAATCTGTTGATAGGAGCAATAATTTTGAGATTATAGAAAGCTCATAGATTCCTGCAAAAAGTGTTAAAGCCTCCACTATGGATGAGACCACTGTGAATGTCACCACTTGTCTGTTGGACATAGATGGATTTGAATCAAGAATATCATTTACTGCAATGGACCAAAAATGTCACTCCACATAAAACACACACACACACACACACACACACACACACACACACACACACACACAGACTCACAAACACATACACACATACATATGTTTTCAAAATCCTCAATATTTCCCATATGTACAGTGTTGGTTTTTAAATATATACACACACAAATACACATGTGTTTGAAAATGACTAAACAAAATACCTCAGAGTTCATTTTCTTTCCATGGAAATCTTTAGTAAAAGGCGAAAGATTTCTACAATTTGGAGAGAAACCAGAGTATAAAGAGTTCATTTTCTTAAAATCTATTTCTTTCTCCTTTTGTTTGCAAAGGTCATTAGTCAGAATTGCATCTTGTAATATTCTGTTTTTGTGCCCTGGAAAACGTCTCCTCTGAGTGTCATGTTGCTCTAGTGCCACCTAGAGCATCGAGTATGAACAAAGAAAAATTAGAATATAATTAAAATTTAAGTGTTAAACTTCTTAATCGATGTTTACTTACTCCCAAATTACTGGACTACAACTAGGAAGTGGCAGATAAAGTGCCTCAGTCTAAATTAAGAGAAAAACATGAACCCACCAATCGAATTTTGTCCCTGTTTGAACTAAACAATTCGTTAGATGTTAAATCCACCCAAAAATGAATTAGTAGATGATTGCTAAATGTTAGAGTCTTCCTCCCTTAAAATATGTCACCCCACCATATCTTAATCAGTGAGTACCTACCGTGAACCTAACAACATTTTTAAAGATTAATAGCTGGAGAAGAGGCAAACTTTAAACTATTAGGAGCCAAAAACATTTACATGAAGCAGAAAGAGAAGCCAATTTCTAAATTATTATTCAAATTATATACTATGAAAGGGTTATGCATTCATAGAGTTACCTGTTGCATTCAGTTCCAATTGATTCTCATACCCACTGAGGTGAGCAGATAAAAACAATGAGTAACATTGACCAATTATCTACACCAAAATGAAAAACTAGAAAGTGCTTGTACCCTAACAACAGAAGGTCTCATCGTGCCGGATGTGGTTCTCTTAATAGGCAGGTGAGTTGATTTCACGACCCCATCCTCCACCTCAATGTAGACTCGGAAGTCAATTACACAGAGGTCCCAAGGCAGAGTCCATCTCTAACCTCGGCCTTAGTGAGCAGCCATACAAAACTCCAAATTTTGAACCACTGAGAATGATGAGTCCTTTCACACAAGTCCGACTCAGTGGTCAGCATTTGTACTGTGTTCATAATTTCAACTGTTTAATCATCTGATTCAATAACTGATGGTACCTTCTTTATCATGTAAGGAAGTTAAAACAACGAGGAAGGAAACAATATTCAGGACTTTTTTTTTTTTTTTTTTTGCCTCATTTCCAAGAATAAAATTGACTTACAAGTAACTATAGAGTCTAACCATATTTGAAGTTTTGTAAGCAGTTCAAATGTGATGAAAATAATATTCAATTATGACCTATTGACTCTTAAAAAGCTAGCTTGAAAGTTAATTTCAATGGGCCATGTTACGTTATTGATGCATTAAAAACGACATTATTCTAGAAATTTAAAAGTAAATTTTCACATACATGACAGTGGTTCTTTTCACTTCCATCAAGCCTCACTTGCTCTTTCTCTGATTTCATGCTTAAATGTAGTTCTGTGGATAAATCTATATATTAGATCAAATGAACTACTCAGGTAATTTAGATAAAAACTATGATCTCTATAGAAACAAAACAGCATGTTATCAATTGAGACTTTAAATTAAGCTTAATCTTTCACTGAACATTGACTTAAAAAATACTTGTGATTACCTAAAACTTCAACAAACCATTTGGGAAATAACAAATGTCACAAAGCTGAAGGCATATAAACATGTCAAAATCCATTCACAAATTCATTCACCCAACTTCAATGAAAACACAGTCAGAAACAGAACAAAACAAATAAATACCGGACAGACATGTCTAGTCATGATGTACTCTGTTGTCTACCTCCTAAGAGTACCTTTGAACAGCACCCTAAGATTCAACTGCAACATCGTTCACAGTTTCCAGAATTTGTGTTACTGTTTACGCCTTTGTCAGTGTACACCTTTCCTCATATCTGAAATGTTTTCCTCTACTAGCCTGACAAATTTCCTTTCATCTTTGAGGATTCAGCAATGGGCTTTAAGGAAGAACCGAGATAAGAGGGGACAGACTATGTGGACACAGCTGCGAAGGAAGTACAATGCAGCAAATTCTCAACAAAATCCATTACGGCTGGAAAAGTCCACTCTGAGGTCCATAAAGCCATAGAAAATCCAAGAAATATTTTAATATTTGGTTTCAGAAGGTCTTTTTCAGTTACACTGAATAGAGTTATAACTGATACTTAGGAATTAACTCAGGGCTATACAACTAAAGCTAAGAAACCACGTGTCCTCTCAGTAATCAATCTTCAGATCTCTTCCTATGTTTCCAATCTGCTCCCAACGTTCTACATATAATCCCCCTGCCCACTCCCCAGCGTAGGCTAAGTGTTACTCCAAAGGAAATCATGCTGTCAACTCATTGTCTTTCTTATTTACGTATATGTGACTGGAGTTACCGGAAGAATGCAAATGTCTTGCTGAAAGGTATTCCGTTTGGATATCTGTTGAATAAATGGAGTGAATGTAAAGTAGATTTTGCCACAAGTGACTTTTGGAAAGTCAGAAAACTATGGTGAAGCCACACAGAGGTGGTCTAGGGTTAAACTCTTTCTGTTTCTTTTTTTTTTTTATGTTCTTTGCTGTCTCTGTTTCCTGGTAGCTGTGATTCACACAAGTCACAGAGCCTATAATATCCTAATAGGAACACACCTCCAATATGAGTTTTCTTTATCTACAATATGTGTTTTCTTTATCTACTAAGATCATGTGTCCAAACTCTGTGGATGCTGACAGATTTTGCGTCATTGAGTGTGATGCAAATGGACATTGATCATCAACTTTCCAATCCCTGGATCTTTCACGAGTGTCATAACTGAAGCTCAAAGCAGTAGGATCCCATTCTGAAGAATCTGAAAAGAAGTTTTCATTGAGTAAAATGGAAATGATAACGCAAATTTGACAATCGTGTAAAACTTCCTTCTTCAGTCCCATGTCCTCCCTTTCCCCAAACACGCTACTCCTTCATCGTACACGTTACTTTAGGTGTCCTATACCTGCCATTCACATAGATAAGTTCAATTAAGTGTTGCCACTCAGCGATTTCTGTTACATAATGTGTTTCAGGTCAAAGCTTTGCTTCTTAATAGTTAAGATTGTTCAGGGTATGAATTTCTTTGTTATTATCACCACCTATTTTAAGTTTAAATATGCATGTAAAACATGGGTTTAAAAAGCTTTTAATGAATGGTACCACTTCAAATAAGAGACCACTTATTCCAAGGAAATGGTCTTTTCTAAATGCACAAATATCTTCAGAATTCATCCTTTAAGCCTCAAGTAAACAGAACTTCATATGACAGAGGACAGCCTTGGGTGATCTTACTGCTTCCAAGGAAATATAGGATCAGATTAGGTCCAAACTAGCTACCTCCAAAGGGTACAGCGTGTCACAAGACAGAAAGGGAATATATCACAAAATTATTTTCCTTTTATAAAAAACAAAACTCTCAGATTAAGTTTTGAAGACAAGGGCAAGACAAAAGAAACGACTGTAGAGGTGAAGCTCTAAAGCCTGTTTCTTCATGAGGAGTAGCTTCAACATGTCACATCCATGAACCCCGTATGGGGCTTCCAAAGGTAGTTCTCAATGTCATGTGAGAGTCCCTGAAGTCCCAAGATGTATGAGTTCAGGGGCCTGAAGAGGTCAAAACTACCTTCTCAGGAATACTAAATGTCATTTGCCATTTTCACTCTCATTCTCTTGATCAGTGTCCCATGGAGTGTTCCACAGCCATGGTGACATCATAGCTCTAGTGGTTACTGGGTCATCTCTCTAAGGGTGACTGGAATGTGCATGACGGGTGTGCTTGCACTTTAAATTTTTCTGTTATAATTTCTAATATTGTAAATATCGTGTTTCCCCGAAAATAACACCTAACTGGACAATCAGTTCTAATGCGTCTTTTAGAGCAAAAATCAAAAAAGAGACCTGGTCTTATTTTACTCTATTATAAACCAGGTCTTATCGAACATAAAATAAGACCACGTCTTACATTGATTTTTGCTCCAAAAGATGCAGTATAGCTGATTGTCTGGGTAGGCCTTATTTTGAAACAGGGTATCAACAGATACTCCCAACTTACACAAAATTCTTTGGAATTCGCAATAATTCTTTCTGTTTTTGTTTTTTAAATTCTTAATAGTAGAAAAGGACCCTAAGGCCCAAAAGTTTCAGAATTACAGTTTTTGAAGATTGTGTCTACCAAATAGTCATTGTGATTACTTACTCCCACCGCTTGAAATAATCAAAGACACCATAAGCGTGCCTGCCCACACACACACATAGTCTGCTAATCAGAACATCAGGTTGGCTTAACGTCATTCGTGTAACAACACTAACATGACGTCAAGTTAAAACATAGTCGACATGTTAGCAACTTAGGTAAAGGGCAACATTCAAATGAGCATTTCAGAATACTGGAAAATTCTCCGTGTGTGATAATTAACTTCTGGGAAACCCGATTAAATAAGGAATTCCAAACTGGGAAATTTAGGGTGTCAAAACAGAAGTAGAAACATCTCAATTAAAGCACACATTTTTTTAATGTCTTCTTCTTATTCTTGTAAACATCTTTTTTTCTCAAATATGGATACAAACAATGACATCTATACCATTTACATCAAATCCATCAATTACATTTGTAAAATGAAAAAAACACACACAAAGGAATGAGTAAGAAGACTGTGAGCATGTCAGAGATAATATTTTTTATCTGAAGAATGGATTGATGGGAAACCTGAGGATAGAATCAACAGCATATCTTGACTGCAATCCATCAGAAACATTTATACCATCATGCTACAAGGATTTATCATGTTCTTCAATTTTTCCTGTAATTCAGCAAGTACACAGTTGTGAGGAGAGTTCTGTTGAATGCATAATGCATTTGTCAACAGATGAAGTGTTATGAATCGATCAACTGGGATATGCAATGACAGAATATCAATTCATAAAAATATTCATTACTTTCCACACCAATGTGGCCTACTAGTATGCCTATACTTCTCGTATCCTCTACTTTACAAACATCACAAAGTTTCTCGATCTGTTCATGCAAGAAGCTGTATCAAAATCCTCTAAGAAATGATGTAGAATGAACCTTCAACATGAAATATGATACTAAACAGAAAAAATTAATTTAACAGCCACAGAAATATTAGATATAAAAAATAATTTGTATTTCAAATTCTGTGTAACATTTACTGAAAACAACAATTTTAGAACTTAGGGAATGAATTCTCTAATTTCTTTTGTTTCCAAACTTAGTTTCCTTTGGTATCTCATGCTAGACTTTAAAGGACTTTTATGAAATGGTCATCTTATCAAAGACAAATGGCGCAGCGAGCAGGGTCTCCCGCACAACACCCTGCATGACAGTAATGTCAGGGTGACCATCATAGTTTAGTCAAAGATGCTTATTTTGCAACATGCTCAGCTACAATATTGACTCCACCTCTCACCTTCCCAGGCAGTGAAACTCTCCATGTCATCTTAAGATCTCGCATTTACTTAACTATAATTTGCCACATTCTCCTGCTTCCTGTTCTCAGGAGCTGCGTTTTTCTCTATTCAGCCTTGATTCACACTCCACAACCTGGAAATTTTTCTCCTATAAAATATTCATTACGTTGTGGCAGAAAATCATCTCTTACAGTTTCATTACCTCAAATACAATTGAGAGAAGCTTCTTCACCCTGGAGGATTAAATCACCTTTCCTCTAGAGTTACATAGCTTGGGAATTTCTGGTCAAAAGAGCAGAGCAGGTAAACACTGTGCTCACCTCTCAGGACCACATCAATCACAACTAAACCAAGAAAAACATTGTTCAGAATCATCTGAATTCCAGCTGTACTGAAAGCCCTGCCCCTACAAGCATACACAAGAAGCCAACTTGAGACTAGTTAAAGAGGTAGAAACCAGAAACATGGAATGGGCTGTTCCAACACCTGCATGTGACCATTAAAAATTCGGAGGTATATCTCAACTGCAGTTTCCCTCCCCAGAGGTGGGAGGTGTCCCAGCTGCTCCCCATCCCAGGGCTCCAATGCTGGGAGAGAAGTCCCCAGACTTCTGGCTGTGAAGACCAGGGCAGATTATGACTGAGTGTGACAGAGGGCGGCTGCACTGCCAGGCACGCCTCTTAAAGGGAACACATATGGACTTACCCACCAATGGAATCACTGGCTCTGAGCTCCAGCACTGGAATAGCAGCTCAGAAGGTACCAAGAACATATGGGGAGGAACCGAGTTTTCTGGCTTCAGATTGAAGGCTGAAGGGGCTGCTTTCTTCTGGACCGATGAGCAGGTGAAAGCCATTATGAGTTTCTTGAGCCCTTCCCCTCCCTGCATGCAGACAAACACAGACGTCTCACCTGAGTCTCATCAAACTGGCTAATGCTGTTCATTTGCCCTGGTGATTGTGAAACCCTGCCGTACCCAAATTTCAGGCACACCCAAGCCGCTTTTCCATTACAATGGTCTACTTTCACTCATGCTAGGACATTCCTAAAATCTCTCAGAGGTTCACAAAACCCAAACAAGCAACATCTGGCTTCAGCATGACCCTTATCAGTGGCTGAGCGGCCCTAAGCCCGGCATTGGTGGCAGCTGGCCTCAGTTCAGAGCTCGGCCTCTCAAGGCAACTCCAAGTACAGTGCAGGTGGCAGCCATCTGTGGATTAATGGGAGGCTCATGCCCGGTGCCGTCAAGCAGGGCACAGACTGCAGCTGAACTTGGTCTGCAGTGAGGCCTTCTTCAGAAGGCCCTGGGGCTGGCAGGCCCAGTTACCAGCTTTAAACAGAGCCAGAGCATTACACAGCCATCTCCAAGGATGACAAATCTAAAGGGCTGATCTGACAGGCAGCTGAACCCCCACTAAACTGAATTGTGCTCTGTAGGGTCAGCCCCCCCACACCACAGCTCCTATACTGTAGTCACAGCCAGTCCTCACAGCCAGTCAATCTTTCTCATTGACATGTAAGCAGTGATCAAGTCTCAACTACAAGAGGTAGGTACACGCATGGCACACAGGGGACACACCTGAAACACCCAGCTCTGGTGACCAAGGAGTCTGCACCACTGGGTCCCACAGGACACCTACTACGTAAGCCTACTCTGCTAAGACTGGGAGGCATAGCAGCCTTACATAGAAACAAACATAGGGGGGCAACCAAAATGGGGAGACAAAGAAATATTTGGTAAATGAAAGAACAGACAAAGGTCCAGAAAAAGACTTAAACAAAACGAACACAAGAAATCTACCAGATGTAGAATTCAAATCACTGGTTATAAGGACGCTCAATGTTCTCAGGGAGAACTTCAACAAAGAGGTAGAAAACATAAAAACGCAGAGAGAAAACATAAAAAAGAACTTATCATAAATAATGACTATAATAACTGAAATGAAAAATACATCAGAGGGAATCAACAGTAGATTAGATGAAGTAGTGGATCGAGACAGTGATTTAGAAGATGAGGGAGCAGAAACGCTGTTCTATCCATTATTCATGTTAGTAAGACTCTATTAATATTTTCAGTTTGAACAAGTTTTTTTTTAGTAAAATGATCCCTATGGTTTCAACTCTTGCATCGTGACTTTCCGATGAATTCCTAGGTGACAGTGATCTCTCAATCAAGAGAGCAGGAAGCTATCACCTAGTTATCTTTATAAGACTATTTCATTTCTGATTTACTCATCATGAAAGTCACCGTTTAATATCCTTCTTCAGTAACTAAATGAGTGTCTCAAATAATGGTGTGTGTACCTGTTAAAATTGTCTACTTATTACATCTCTGTATATGGTATGGAAGAGGACAGGTTTTTCCTTTACGGTATTTGGTCACTTGCTTTCCCTGTGAAGTTTACTGAATTTAAAAAGTGTTGACAATAAGCACTTTTGCCGTCAGTTCTTTAAGAAGGCCAAAGGGGGGAAGATAGATATGTGTGTGTGTGTCTATATATGTTGATATTGATATATATGTATCTTTACATATATATACATACGTATATATGGAGATATATATGTGTATACATATATATCTACATATAGACATATATGTCTACATGTATACATATGTATTTGTGTGTGTATATATATATATATATATATATTTACAAGTGACAAGTGTTATCTACCTTCTGCATATCATGGCACACATAGAAAATATTTGTATTCATACAGCGAACACTGGGGTAACTAGAAAAGGCTACAACTGATCCCCTGACAGCTCAGTAGTATGCAATGGATCACCTGATGGGTGGGAAGCTCTGATTAGGTCATTTTATTCAAAGAAGTGGGCAACACATTGTTTTTTGTGTATGCGTTTACTGGAGGTTTATTTAAATTTTTCAAGAAAAACAAACTAAAAGAAAATTCCTCTGTCCTCTAAAGTCAGTGTTCTCTTATTTAACAGCATCATCTGAATATCTATTAATAACATATCATAGATGAATAGCTTGATATAATGTTTTACCATTGTTTTCTCTTATACCTTGCTGTATTCCATCACAGTCAGGAGACAGAAAAGAGAATATTTGGGACTATATCAAACTGAAAAGGTTTTTCACAGGAATCTTAACCATAAATAAAACAAAAACGCATCCTACTGAGTGGGACAAGGTATTTTCCAATGATATATCTCATAAGGGGTTAATGCCATAATTTACTTAAAAACTCAACTCAATACCAAAAAACTCTATTAAAAAATGGGCAGAGGACATCAAGAAATATTTCTCTAGAGTGGACATATACCATGTGTCAGTGAAACCATATGTTTCTCTACTTTTTCTGTCTGGCTTATTTCGCTTCGCATTATAATCTCAAATTCTGTCTATGTTGTCACAAATGTTTCTATTTCATCTTTTCTTACCACCAAATAGTATTCCATTGTGGATATATACCACAACTTCTTTCTCCGTTCATCTATCGAAGGACATTTTGGTTGTTTCCTTGTCTTGGCCACTATAAATACAGCTGCAATGAACATTGGAGCACACATGTCTTTATGGATAAATGTTTTCAGAATTTTGGGGTAGATACCCAGGAGCAGGATTGCCAAAAACAAACGAACAAGACAAACAAATGAGAAACAAAAACTCATAGACACAGACAACAGTTTAGTGGTTACCAGAGGGCAAGGGGGGGAAGGGGTTGGTAGATGAGGTTAAAGGGGATCAAATATATGGTAATGGAAGGAGAACTGACTCTCGGTGGTGAACACACAATGTGATTTATAGATGATGCAATACGGAATTGTTCACCTGAAATCTATGTAACTTTACTAACAATTGTCACCCCAAAAAACTTTAATTAAAAAAAAGAACAAAAAGAAAAGATCAAAACATTTTCAAGTAAAAAAAAAAGTGGACATAAAGATGGCAAACAGACAGACATAAGAAAACATGCTCAACATCACTAATCATTAGATAAATGCAAATAAAAACCACAATGAGATACCACCTCACACCTATCGGAATAGCTATCATCAATAAATCAACAAACAACAAGTGTTGGCAAGGATTTGGAGAAAAGAGAACACTGTGCAGCCACTATGGAAAACAGTATGGAAGGACCTCAAAAAATTGAAAATGGCACTGCTTTATGACCGAGCAATCACATTCCTGAGTATCTGTCCTAAACAATACAAAACTCTAATTTGAAAAAAAATATGCACCCCTATGTTTAGTGCAGCACTATTTACATCAGCCAAGATACGGAAAAAACTGAAATGCCAATCAATATATGGTTGGATAAAAAAACTGTTGTACATTTATACTATGGATTATTATTTGGCTATAAAATAGAATTAAATATTACCATTTGCAACAACATGAATGGACCTTGTAAATATTGTGCTAAGTTAAATAACTCAGACTTAGAAAAACACATACCATATGATCTCAATTACATGTGGAACCTAAAGAACAGGATAAATGAGCAAACAAAACAGAAATAGACTCAGAGATATAGGGGAAAAAATGTTGGTTGCTCAATGGTGGGGAGGAGAGATGGCAAGAAGGTGAAGGAATCAGAAAGAACAAATTAGGAGACTCAATATAGTCATGAGGATATGAAACAGAGTATGAGGAATATAATCAACAATGTTGTAAAGATTATGTAAGGTGCCAGATGGGCACTGGCCTTCTCAGTGGGTTCACTGGGAGCCTGTGACGATGCCTGACCACTATGGTGGACACTGAAGCTGAGGTAGAAAAAGTAGTGGACATCTCACCTATAATTAAATACATATACATATACATGCATATATGTTGTGACAGAGGGGAAAAGTACAGCATAAGGAAGACAGTGAATGGTATTGTAACAGCTATATAAGATGTCAGAGTGGTAGTAGCTTGGGGAAGGGAGGATATCGCTTTGTGAGGGGTGTAAATGTCTAACTGTTACATTTCTTTGTACACCTGAAACTAATAAAAATAATGATTTTTGTAAAAAAGAGGACCACAGTAAATAAGATCTTCATTTTTCTGCACACATGATACAGGATGAAGTAGCAAATCCCTGGCAGTATTAAAATCTTGCCTAATAGTAACGTATACTGCAAATCAATCTTGCATCAAAGTCATAAATCCTGACAATGTAGCTAATATAAGAATGGCCCAAAATGGTTACAAAATGCTCATTCCAAGTACTTGTGGTAAAAACTAGGTGAATTAATTTATTCTGCACTTATTGCAACCAAAGTTCCTAACATCTTTCCATTTGCTTTAGGAAATTGTAGAAATTAACCTTCAATCTTTGCTACTGAGAACAATTTTATTTAATGGATTGCTGTTCTAGTTGGTTGGCAAAGAAGGAAAAGTAAAGGGAGTTAAGGAAGTAGAGTCGGTATATAGAAATGTCTCTTAAAAAAAAAAAAAAACTGTGCTGTTACGGAGAGCAGAGGAAAGGGCAAGTACCTGGTGGGGACTGTGAGGCCTGAGTATTGTTTCTGCAGCTGTGTGGGGACAGAGCCCCAGAAAGTAGTTTACAGGCTCTCGGCCTCACGTGGAGGAGTGCTGGCTCGGGTAGTAGATGGCCGTCAGCTGTGGCTGATTGGCCGTCAGCTGTAGCCAGTTAGCCAATTAGCCGCTAATATAACTGCTGCGGCTACGAAGGAGAGCGAAGGAGAGTGGAGGAGAGTGAAAGAGAGTCGTCGGTGGGTTGCAGACAAACGGACAGCAGGTCGCACGTCCAGTGAACCCAGCCTCCAGTGAGACCGTAGTGGTATGACTCCCCTACCTATGGCTCCGTGGGTGTTCCTTTTTGGCCTCACCATATCCTGCGTTATGTGGGGAGCGGGACCAGAGACCCTGCAGGCCTCCCCGCATGACAAATGGTGCAGCGAGCAGGGTCTCCCGCACGACAAATGGCGGAGCGAGCAGGGTATGGCGCTGGCCAAGGCTCTCCGAGGATGGTAGAGCAGTTTGTGCGTGTGAAAACGCAGTCTCAGGAAGCCCATGAGGAGCAGCGCCAGAGAGGGGAGCACAGTCTGCCTGGGAGAGACGTGACCTCGGTGAATTGGTGGTCCTCTCGAGCCTCCGGATGGCATGCCGCCCTGTTGGCCATAGCAGGCATTACCGGCTTTTTGGTGGGCTGCTGCTGTAGGCTCCGAGGGCTGTGGACATCTTACATCGAGGCCTCCACTCAGACACCTGGCACGGTGAGCAAGATTCCGACCAGGTAGGAATGGCGTCTGACTCTGGGCAGGAGGATGTATGGCCCCCACACAGTGTGTGGTGTCCGGTGGCCACTGTTCTCAAGGGTTGGACCCCCAAGGAGGGGTGGGAGGACATGGACGGCTCTCCGGCCAGTGTGGAGAGGGCCCTGCAGGCTCTGGATGAGCAGTTGCCAGAGGAGGAGAAGGCTACAGCCGGCCGTGTGGGCTGGATGTTCCTCAAGGCCTTGAGTCTCAACACGGAAAATGTGCTTAATGAAGTGGCCCGGGTGCCTGACCAGGTGTCCCAGTTGGAAGCGCTGGAAGCCCGGGTCCGCCTGTTAGAACAGGGGCCCCACAGTGGAGACTCTGAGGCAGAGGCGGAGGAAGCAAGTGGAGACAATGTAGCTCCCAACCCCCAAGCCCGGCCAATCTTGAAGCAAAGGGTAAACCGAGAGCAACCTTTGGGCCCTGGGGGCGTTGCTGCCGGCAACCCAGCTGTGACTGAGTTCACTACCTACACCCCATACACTCCCACTGAGTTGCAGGAGCTGGGGAGGCGGTACAGACAACGCCCTGGAGAGCCAGTCTCGGCTTGGCTGTTACGTTTATGGGATGAGGGAGCAGACAGCATTCTCTGCTCCCCAGGCGAGATGGAAAAGCTAGCCTTCGTGACAGTGCATCCATCCCTGCGACAAAGGTTACAAAACTGCCATAGGTTGGCCAACAACCAGGGCAACCATTCTCTAATGGCGTGGCTCACAGCTGCGGTACGCACCGTATGGGAACAGGCTGGCGAGCTGCCAGACACTGTGAGTCAATGGCAGTCATATACGGAACTTACGCAAATAATCCGTGAAATGGGTATGAGACATGCTATTTTTAACCTCAACATGCAGGGCCCAGATGACGAGCTTTTTACTGCCAGCATGAGAGATCTGGTTTTGGATACTGCACCTGCGAGTGCTTTTGGATCCTTGGTTGCTATTCTTACACCGTATGTAGGCGACGGATCCATGAAGTTACAACTGCCATGGCCACCCTAGGGGATGTTGAAAGCCGGAGGCAAAGGAAGTTCAGACAGGAGGTCCGCACAGTTGAGACCTGGAAGCCCAAACCAAAGGTAAAGGCGAGGTCGGGGCCTCAGAGAGTAACACGCGCACAGATGTGGCGTGAACTCGTGGCAGCAGGGGTCGATAGGAAGAAAATAGACCAGCAACCCAACGCACTCCTGCTTGAACTTTGGAAACAGTTGCGTCCGGAACAACAATTCCCGGGAGAATTGGAGGGGGCAATGTGTCCCTTTTTAAGTTGCTCCTGTACTAGCAGCTTGGCGGCTTGAATCTTTTATCTGTTGATAGGGGCCTCGGGCAGTGGATCTAGCCCTGCAACTACACTTGGAGGAGAGCTTAATTGTAACCTAGGCTTCTATTCTGATTGAGATTCTAATAAAGGCCCAGTCTGTTGAGCCTGGACTAATTGCATTTGAACAGAGAGGGAAGTGAGTGCAGCTTGTAATCTTTGCCCCTCTGCTTCCAAGGGGGATCCAGTTTGGGTTGATCATTTTCAGAGTATGTGATTCCCTCGTGTCTAGGATCGATCACATCCCTAACCAAATTCCATAAGGAAAAAGTATCTACTGGTACTTCAGAGGGTCCATGAGCATCATAATATCCCTGTAAACGCTCTCTCACCTTTTCCCAAGTTTCTAAGTTTAAAGTCCCTTCTTCGGGGGAACCAGGGACATATTTGTACTACAAATTCTAAAAATCGAAGCAACTGTGCTTCACTGGTTTTAACTCCTCTAGCTTTTAGCATGCTCCTTAACATGTGAGTAAACAGCCTTTTACTGTGACCCTGTCCCATTTTATTTTACTCCCGACTATGGTATCTCACCGCTTTCACTAACCTTATTCGACGCGTCTCATTTGCAAGCGGAGTCCTTCACTGATTCCCCAGTATTCAGGTCCCTGTTCGGGCGCCACTTGTCGGAGCCTGCCGACGAGACGAACGGTTCCTGAAGTGGGGAGTGAGGATTGAGAAAAAATTGGACAAGAGACAAAGATGGGATCGGGAGGGCGAGCGGTTCTGACTAGACTGCTGCGCCTGCTTGATTTTTCAGCATGCTTTTATACAGACAGAAACAAGAAGGTTACATAAAGCGGCTGAGGCAGCAAGTACAGATTAGTTACGTTTTTTCCAAAGTTTGGCCCTGACTGTCTTTAGACCTTTTGATATTGTCCCATTCCCAGAACAGCAGGTGTCTGTTTGTTCTTTATGCTTAGGGGAGTTCCCCTCAGCCATCCTCCCAACCTCTGCTTGTAGCTACATTTTCTTAACCCTTGATGCTCCAGCTCCCCACACCACCACAAGGGGAAGAGCAGGCACGCAGGCACACGACCCTCACAACGAGGGTGCCTAGGGCTGCCACTCTCCTCCCGCGGGCGGGACCCTGGGCGGGGCTCGGAGCCCACCGGCACCGGTGCTCCGGAGACCCTGGCGGCCCGCCCCGGGGGCTTCGAGGGTGACTGCCAAAGCCCGGGCACTGCCTCCTTAGCGGAGCCCAGCCCCGGGCACGACCACACACCGGTGGAGAAGCTGCCACCTCAACACAGCCTCAGTGCGTCCGTCCCAGTCCGTGTCCCAGCCTGTGCGTCCCTCCCCCTCAACCTCCACCCCCTGTCCGTCTGGCTCTGTGACATGCCTGTTGGGCTGTGGCTCTCGCTCAGGAGCTCTCTCCCCGCGTGCCAGCCCCCTCTTTCTCTGTCTCTGTCCGAGTCTCTCTGTATGTCTAGATACATACATGCACATATACGTGTATATTTCCATCGCGCTGCCTCCTCCTCCTCCTCCCGTTCTGTCTGTCGGTCCCTGTCCTGCGGGGACTCTAGTCCCTCTGCCCGCACAAGAACGCAGGATATGGCCAGGCCAAGAAGAAACACCAACGGAGCCATGGATAGGGGGCTCATAGCACCATTTCTCACGGGCGGCTGGCTCGGAGACGCAGCAAGCCGGAGCCGCACGATCCCCAACCTGCCGGCCGCTTCTCTGCCAACCAACCGACCCACCAACCGACCGACACACCAAGCCGGCCAACTGCAATCCGCGCCCCTCTGCAATTTGCAGTCCACCATCCGCGCTTCCTAGCTTGGCCACCGCCGCTGTACGGGTGGCCCATGGCCAACTGGCAACAGCTGACGGCCAAGCGGTCACAGCTGATGACCGTGCACCACCCGAGGCAGCACCCCTCCACGCGAGGCCCAGGGCCTGGAAACGGCTCTCTGGGACTCTGTCCCCACAGTCCCCGTCTGTCTCTCTCCGCCTCTCTCTTGCTCCGTCTCTGGCCTTCTCTCATCCTCTCTCTCACCTCCCTGGGTCAGGCGAGGTGACGTGTAGCCAGTGAAGGGACCGGAGATCGGGTGGGCCGCTGGTCGCTGACGAGGGGCGAGGGCCCAGACGGAAGGCTGTGTGACGAAGGGTGACGGCAGACTGGAGCCGCTGCACCCTGGTGGCACGGGTGGCTCCCCGTGGCTTTGGGCCAGTCGGTGGGGCCGGCCAGTGCCAGGGCCAGGGCCGCGCGTGCCTAGGGCCGGAGGGGCCTGAGAGGACCCTGCGACGCCCTCGCTTGCCATGAGCGGGGGACCGCAGAGCAGCCAGGCGGGTCTGGGGAGGTGGGGCTGGGGGTGGGGGTGAGCGGGGTTGGGGTGGGGGGGCGGGGTGTAAGCCGTTCGGGGCCCGGGGAGTCCCAGGATGCCAGGGCGCCGAGACTTCTGTCACCGTCAGGGAAGTGACAGAGGCCCGTGGAGCCACGGGTGGCGCGAAGGGGCCTCGCTGCGGGCCAAGAGTAGCCCGCCGCCCACGCCGGCGGCGTCCGGAGGAGGCGAGGAACAGGCGGGGGCGCGGTGCTGGCAGAGCCGGCAGCGGTCGATGCTCGCTACCCGAGTGGCCAAGTAGCATGGCGCGCGCTCACGAGGCAGGCCGGGTATTGGCTCTTGGGCGACGGGAGCCGGGTCCCAGCGTCTTCGGCCATACCACCCTTAACGAGCCCGATCTCGTCTGATCTCGGAAGCTAAGCAGGGTCTGGTCTGGTTAGTACTTGCATGGGAGACCGCCTGGGAATACCTGTAGGCTTTTGCTCGCCTCTCCTTTTGCGCCGCCGCCTGCGTGGCTGGCTCCCTCCGAACCCCTGCGCCCTCCCCTCTGCAGCCGCCCAGCCAGCCGAAGGTCCCCCCTGGCCAGGGAGGTCAGCCGGCCGGCACTACAAGCTCATCCCGGTCGCACACCAGGCCCGCCAGGGCTCCCCCCTCCCTCTTCTTAGTGCTCTTGGCCGAGGCAGGCCCCTCAGCCTGCCACTTAGTTAGCGTCTGCCGCCGCCGCCGCCCCCGCCTCGCGCTCCCTCTGCTCCCCGACCCTGCCCCGCCCCCAACGCCCAAGCCCAGGGCTGCCTGCCGGCGCAGGCTTCCACCAGGCTCTCTCCATCCCAGGACGTGCCGGTCCTTTGCACCTCGGCCCGAGCCCAGGGGACGCCCATCCCTGCGCCTGCCCCTGGGCCCCGACACACAGTTTCGGCGTGTCCTCGGGCAAAGCGGGAAGCCCACCGCCCCTGCCCCAGGTCTTCTGTCTCCTGTGCCAGGCACCTCGCCCTTCACCCCCGCGCGTCCCCTCCCGTCTCCCACAAGAGCCAGGAGCCCTCCCTTGCCAGGGTGTCCCCGCACAGGGACACAACAGCCGGGACAAACCAGGGGACGGCGGGAGCAGCACCCCAACACCACGCGCCATCGACTCCAGGAGACCACCACAAGGGGAAGAGCAGGCACGCAGGCACACGACCCTCACAACGAGGGTGCCTAGGGCTGCCACTCTCCTCCCAGGGCGGGACCCTGGGCGGGGCTCGAGCCCACCGGCACCGGTGCTCCGGAGACCCTGGCGGCCCGCCCAGGGGCTTCAAGGGTGACTGCCAAAGCCCGGGCACTGCCTCCTTAGCTGAGCCCAGCCCCGGGCACGACCACACTTCGGTGGAGAAGCTGCCACCTCAAAACAGCCTCAGTGCGTCTGTCCCAGTCCGTGTCCCAGCCTGTGCGTCCCTCCCCCCCCTGAACTCCCACCCCTTGTCTGTTTGGCTCTGTGACATGCCTGTTGGGCTCTGGCTCTCGTTCAGGAGATCTCTCCCCGTGTGCCAGCCCCCTCTTTCTCTGTCTCTGTCCATGTCTCTCTGTATGTCTAGATATATACATGCACATATACGTGCATATTTCCACCTCGCTCCTCCTCCTCCTCCCGTTCTGTCTGTCGGTCCCTGTCCTGCGGGGACTCTAGTCCCTCTGCCCGCACAAGAACGCAGGATATGGCCAGGCCAAGAAGAAACACCAACGGAGCCATGGATAGGGGGCTCATAGCACCATTTCTCACGGGCGGCTGGCTCGGAGACGCAGCAAGCCGGAGCCGCACGATCCCCAACCTGCCGGCCGCTTCTCTGCCAACCAACCGACCCACCAACCGACCGACACACCAAGCCGGCCAACTGCAATCCGCGCCCCTCTGCAATTTGCAGTCCACCATCCGCGCTTCCTAGCTTGGCCACCGCCGCTGTCGGGTGGCCCATGGCCAACTGGCAACAGCTGATGGCCAAGCGGTCACAGCTGATGACCGTGCACCACCCAGGCAGCACCCCTCCACGCGAGGCCCAGGGCCTGGAAACGGCTCTCTGGGACTCTGTCCCCACAGTCCCCGTCTGTCTCTCTCCGCCTCTCTCTTGCTCCGTCTCTGGCCTTCTCTCATCCTCTCTCACCTCCCTGGGTCAGGCGAGGTGACGTGTAGCCAGTGAAGGGACCGGAGATCGGTGGGGCGCTGGTCGCTGACGAGGGGCGAGGGCCCAGACGGAAGGCTGTGTGACGAAGGGTGACGGCAGACTGGAGCCGCTGCACCCTGGTGGCACGGGTGGCTCCCCGTGGCTTTGGGCCAGTCGGTGGGGCCGGCCAGTGCCAGGGCCAGGGTCGCGCGTGCCTAGGGCCGGAGGGGCCTGAGAGGACCCTGCGACGCCCTCGCTTGCCATGAGCGGGGGACCGCAGAGCAGCCAGGCGGGTCTGGGGAGGTGGGGCTGGGGGTGGGGGTGAGCGGGGTTGGGGTGGGGGGGCGGGGTGTAAGCCGTTCGGGGCCCGGGGAGTCCCAGGATGCCAGGGCGCCGAGACTTCTGTCACCGTCAGGGAAGTGACAGAGGCCCGTGGAGCCACGGGTGGCGCGAAGGGGCCTCGCTGCGGGCCAAGAGTAGCCCGCCGCCCAGGCCGGCGGCGTCCGGAGGAGGCGGGGAGCCGGACTGGGGGGGGGACGCGGTGCTGGCAGAGCCGGCAGCGGGTCGATGCTCGCCACCGGAGCTGCGCATCTGCATGGCGCGCGTTCACGAGGCAGGCCGGGTGCAGGCTCTTGGGGCGCGGGGTTCCGTGTCCCAGCGTCTCCGGCCATACCACCCTGAACGCGCCCTATCTCCTCTAATCTGGGGAGTAAGCAGGGAGGGGCCTGGTTAGTACTTGGTTGGGAGATCGCCTGGGAATACCTGTAGGCTTTTGCTCGCCTCTCCTTTTGCGCCGCCGCCCCGTCGTGGCTCCCTCCGAACCCCTGCCGCCCCTCCCCCTCTGCAGCCGCCCAGCCAGCCGAAGGTCCCCCTGGCCAGAGGAGGGTCAGCCGCCCGGCACTACAAGCTCGCATCCCCGGTCGCACACCAGGCCCGTTGGCCAGGGCTCCCCCCCACTCCCTCTTCTTAGTGCTCTTGGCCGAGGCAGGCCCTCAGCCTGCCGCACTTAGCCGCGTCTCGCTCGCCGCCGCCGCCCCCGCCTTCGCAGGGCTCCCTCTTGCTCCCCGAACCTGCCGCCCCCGCAACCCCCAACGCCCAAGCCCAGGGCTGCCTGCCGGCGCAGGCCTCCACCAGGCTCTCTCCATCCAAGGACATGCCGGTCCTTTGCACCTCGGCCCGAGCCCAGGGACGCCCATCCCTGCGCCTGCCCCTGGGACCCGACACACAGGATCGGCATGACCTCGGGCAAACGGGAAGCCCACCCGCCCTGCCCCACCGGAGTCTTCTGTCTCCGCTGGCAGGCACCTCGCCCCACACCCCCGCGCGTCCCCTCCCGTCTCCCACAAGAGCCAGGAGCCCTCCCTTCCCGCCGGCCACGGTGTCCCCGACACAAAGGGCACAAAGAGCCGGGACAAACCAGGGGACGGCGGGAGCAGCACCCCAACACACCACGCGCCATCGACTCCAGGGGAGACCGCCACAAGGGAAGAGCAGGCACGCAGGCACACAATCCTCACAACCAGGGTGCCTGGGGGCTGCCACTCTCCTCCGCGGGCGGGACCCTGGGCGGGGCTCGAGCCCACTGGCCCTGGAGACCCTGGCGGCCCGGCCGGGGCTTCGGGTGACTGCCAAAGCCCGGGCACTGCCTCCTTAGCCGAGCCCAGCCCGGGCACGACCACACACCGGTGGAGAAGCTGCCACCTCAACACAGCCTCAGTGCGTCTGTCCCAGTCCGTGTCCCAGCCTGTGCGTCCCTCCCCTCAACCTCCACCCCTGTCCGTCTGGCTCTGTGACATACCTGTTGGGCTGTGGCTCTCGCTCAGGAGCTCTCTCCCCGCGTGCCAGCCCCCTCTTTCTCTGTCTCTGTCCGAGTCTCTCTGTATGTCTAGATACATACATGCACATATACGTGTATATTTCCATCGCGCTGCCTCCTCCTCCTCCCGTTCTGTCTGTTGGTCCCGGTCCTGCGGGGACTCTAGTCCCTCTGCCCGCACAAGAGCGCAGGATATGACGAGGCCAAGGAGAAACACCAACGGAGCCATGGATAGGGGGCTCATAGCACCATTTCTCACGGGCGGCTGGCTCGGAGACGCAGCAAGCTGGAGCCGCACGATCCCCAACCTGCCGGCCGCTTCTCTGCCAACCAACCGACCCACCAACCGACCGACACACCAAGCCGGCCAACTGCAATCCGCGCCCCTCTGCAATTTGCAGTCCACCATCCGCGCTTTCTAGCTTGGCCACCGCAGCTCCTCCAGTGGCCAGTGGCCAACTGGCAACAGCTGATGCCCAAGCCGTCACAGCTGATGACAATGCAGCCCCCACGCAGCACCCCTCTACGCGAGGCCCAGAGCCTGGAAACTGCTCTCTGGGAGTCTGGTCCACAGTCCCCGTCTGTCTCTCTCCGTCTCTCTCTTGCTCCATCTCTGGCCTTCTCTCATCCTCTCTCACCTCCCTGGGTCAGGAGACATGACGTGTAGCCAGTGAAGGGACTGGAGATCTGGCGGGACTCCGGTCGCTGAAGGCTTGTGACCAAGGTTGGCTGAAGACTGGAGCTGCTGCACCCTGGTGGCGTGGGTGGCTCCCCGTGGCTTTGGGCCAATCGGTGGGGCCGGCCAGGGCCAGGGCCTGGGTTTCACATCCCTAGGGCCAGAGGAGACTGAGAGGACCCTGCGTCCCCCTCGGTTGCCCTGAGCGGGGGCTATATATTTGTAGTCTATATATTTTTAATATTCAACTACATTCAACATTTCACCGTCATCAAATATCTGAACATTGAATTTTCTTTCAGTTAATTTGAAAACTATGTTTCTTTCTGGATACTTACTTCTCTTTCTGCTTTCATGTTTTCATGATGACACAGTCTTTCATTTAAGTGACACCTTATTTCTCTCCTCCAGCATACAATCTAGTTTCTCAGTTTGAGGTGAAATATTTTTATGATAATCTGAAACTGGTCTTGGATACTAATTACTCGCTTTTCATTGTGACTTTTGTTGCGAGCATCATCCCGTTGCTGTCGAAGCAATGTATTTTCACTTTGTAGGTGAGAACACCTCTCCTCTAGGGATTCCAGCTTTCCAATGTATGTGTTCACTTTTTCTCGATCACTTTGATACATGTGTTCAATTTCCTTTTTTTGACACTGTGTTTGGCTTAGGTCTCTGTGAACACGTTCTAAAACCAAAGTCGTTTCTCTAAGAGCAACTCCTGTGTGATGGCACTTAGTTTCTAGACTACTGAATTTACTTTCAGCTTTAGAAAGTTGTTGAGAAAGAATCTCATTGTTATCTTTTAGGTTAGACACATCAAAATTCACTTTGTCCCGTAAAACAAACCATTCCTCTCTTGCTCTCTGGAAAGCAAGCTGTACACCTCTTTTAGATTTCTGACTTTGCTCAAGACCGTGGATAGCGGTAGCCAGTCTAGAATGGCAGGATTCAACTTCTGTTTGCAGTCTTTCTCTGTTTCGTTTTTCACTCCGCGTTTCAGAGGTTAGTCTTTTATTCTCAGCTGTCAGAACATTCAGCTGTCCATTACATTGAAATATTGTTTTCATTAGTGTTTCCTCATTCCGTTTTATTGTCTTTTGAAGACGGTCATTCTTTTCTTTTACAATTGCAATGTCCTCAAAATACTTTTTTTCCATTTCCTGATATGCATTTTTAACCCTATCTGTTTCCAGTCTTAGTATGGCAATTTCATGCAACAGATCTTTTTGTTTTTCATGACTCTCAGAAACCTAGGTAAAAGAAAAAAAGACTTGTAACTAGCCCTCAGTGAAATGACGTATCGTGATATCCTCTGAAATTAAAGAAGAACCTATATGTTTATATAATGAAAGGTTGCAATAAATGGATATCCCACTGATTGAAATAAATGGACATCGCAAACCTCCAACTTTATACAAGCTTAAATTCTCCAAAGTTCAAAAATTTAGTACAAGAGGCTGAATCCATGAGAGTGGAAAACAGAATTTTCAAATCATAAGAGAATTTTAAGAGTCTCAGATTTGGAAAAGATACAAAACGAGAAGGCATAAATGATTAAGAAATCTCACTTTTAAAAAGAGTTTCCGGTTGGAAAATATAGCAAATCCAGAGTAAGAGTATTAACTCTGCCTATATTCGGACAGATTAAATTTCCTAAAATTCTTTTTTCTGATATATTCCATAGATATTCTAATTTTCCAGTATTTTCATAGTCAGTTATGAAAATTACATCTGCTAATAACTGATAAATCTAGGCATTGCACTAAGCTCTTCTCATTCGTTATCACAATCTAAAACAGAGAAATTGAAAAGATCAGTGAGTTTAGGATTTCCCCCAGGACTTCTGACTCTACAATAGTGCTCTCACACCAAACCACAGCGATTCCTCTAGTGTAAATATATAAATTGAAGAGGCCTTAGAAATTCATGAGATTATTTGCTGCTACAGTAACTTTTATTTCCTCTTCATAATGTTTAAAGTAGCCATAAATATAAAACGGGAAAATACACTAGGAATAAAACACTCATCAGTAAATTATCACTTGATATATGTATGTATATCATGGCATACAATCTTCTTCAAAAGTTCATTGTACTTAAATAGGCTACTACTTGGAGCAAATTGTTCCTTTTCTCAAAAGGAGGAGAATGAATGTAAAATATGGTCTGAACTGGCTGTACATTAGCCTCAATGGAAATGAAAACTAACCTCTCTATTAATACAGCAAGGGGATGAAATCACTGCTGAAAACTGGAACATCTGTTGATAGTAGCAATAGTTTTGAGATTATAGAAAGCTCATAGATTCCTGCAAAAAGTGTTAAAGCCTTCACTATGGATGAGGCCACTGTGAATGTCACCACTTGTCTGTTGGACATAGACGGATTTGAATCAAGAATATCATTTACTGCAATGGACCAAAAACGTCACTCCACATAAAACACACACACACACACACACACACACACACACACACACACACTTTCACACATGCACACAGAGATACACACAGACTCACAAACACATACACACATACATATGCTTTCAAAATCCTCAATATTTCCCATATGTACAGTGTTGGTTTTTAAATATATACACACACAAATACACATGTGTTTGAAAATGACTAAACAAAATACCTCAGAGTTCATTTTCTTTCCACGGAAATCTTTAGTAAAAGGCGAAAGATTTATACGATTTGGAGAGAAACCAGAGTATAAAGAGTTCATTTTCTTAAAATCTATTTCTTTCTCCTTTTGTTTGCAAAGGTCATTAGTCAGAATTGCATCTTGTAATATTCTGTCATTGTGCCCTGGAGAACGTCTCCTCTGAGTGTCATGTTGCTCTAGTGCCACCTAGAGCATCGAGTATGAACAAAGAAAAATTAGAATATAATTAAAATTTAAGTGTTAAACTTCTTAATCGATGTTTACTTACTCCCAAATTACTGGACTACAACTAGGAAGTGGCAGATAAAGTGCCTCAGTCTAAATTAAGAGAAAAACATGAACCCACCAATCGAATTTTGTCCCTGTTTGAACTAAACAATTCGTTAGATGTTAAATCCACCCAAAAATGAATTAGTAGATGATTGCTAAATGTTAGAGTCTTCCTCCCTTAAAATATGTCACCCCACCATATCTTAATCAGTGAGTACCTACCGTGAACCTAACAACATTTTTAAAGATTAATAGCTGGAGAAGAGGCAAACTTTAAACTATTAGGAGCCAAAAACATTTACATGAAGCAGAAAGAGAAGCCAATTTCTAAATTATTATTCAAATTATATACTATGAAAGGGTTATGCATTCATAGAGTTACCTGTTGCATTCAGTTCCAATTGATTCTCATACCCACTGAGGTGAGCAGATAAAAACAATGAGTAACATTGACCAATTATCTACACCAAAATGAAAAACTAGAAAGTGCTTGTACCCTAACAACAGAAGGTCTCATCGTGCCGGATGTGGTTCTCTTAATAGGCAGGTGAGTTGATTTCATGACCCCATCCTCTACCTCAATGTAGACTCGGAAGTCAATTACACAGAGGTCCCAAGGCAGAGTCCATCTCTAACCTCGGCCTTAGTGAGCAGCCATACAAAACTCCAAATTTTGAACCACTGAGAATGATGAGTCCTTTCACACGAGTCCGACTCAGTGGTCAGCATTTGTACAGTGTTCATCATTTCAACTGTTTAATCATCTGATTCAATAACTGATGGTACCTTCTCTATCATGTAAGGAAGTTAAAACAACGAGGAAGGAAACAATATTCAGGAATTTTATTTATTTTTTGCCTCAGTTCCAAGAATAAAATTGACTTCCAAGTAACTATAGATTCTAACCATATTTAAAGTTTTGTAAGCAGTTCAAATGTGATGAAAATAATATTCAATTATGACCTAGTGACTCTTAAAAAACTAGCTTGAAAGTTAATTTCAATGGGCCATGTTACGTTATTGATGCATTAAAAACGACATTATTCTAGAAATTTAAAAGTAAATTTTCACATACATGACAGTGGTTCTTTTCACTTCCATCAAGCCTCACTTGCTCTTTCTCTGATTTCATGCTTAAATATAGTTCTATGGATAAATCTATATATTAGATAAAATGAACTACTCAGGACATTTAGATAAAAACTATAATCTCTATAGAAACAAAATAGCATGTTATCAATTGAGACTTTAAATTAAGCTTAATCTTTCACTGAACATTGACTTAAAAAATACTTGTGATTATCTAAAACTTCAACAAACCATTTGGGAAATAACAAATGTCACAAAGCTGAAGGCATATAAACATGTCAAAATCCATTCACAAATTCATTCACCCAACTTCAATGAAAACACAGTCAGAAACAGAACAAAACAAATAAATACCGGACAGACATGTCTAGTCATGATGTACTCTGTTGTCTACCTCCTAAGAGTACCTTTGAACAGCACCCTAAGATTCAACTGCAACATCGTTCACAGTTTCCAGAATTTGTGTTACTGTTTACGCCTTTGTCAGTGTACACCTTTCCTCATATCTGAAATGTTTTCCTCTACTATCCTGACAAATTTCCTTTAATCTTTGAGGATTCATCAATGGGCTTTAAGGAAGAACTGAGATAAGAGGGGACAGACTATGTGGACACAGCTGCGAAGGAAGTACAATGCAGCAAATTCTCAACAAAATCCATTACGGCTGGAAAAGTCCACTCTGAGGTACATAAAGCCATAGAAAATGCAAGAAATATTTTAATATTTGGTTTCAGAAGGTGCTTTTTCAGTTACACTGAATAGAGTTATAACTGATACTTGGGAATTAACTCAGGGCTATAAAACTAAAGCTAAGAAACCACGTGTCCTCTCAGTAATCAATCTTTAGATCTCTTCCTATGTTTCCAATCTGCCTCCAACGTTCTACATATAATCCCCCTGCCCACTCCCCAGGGTAGGCTAAGTGTTACTCTAAAGGAAATCATGCTGTCAACTCATTGTCTTTCTTATTTACGTATATGTGACTGGAGTTACCGGAAGAATGCAAATGTCTTGCTGAAAGGTATTCCGTTTGGATATCTGTTGAATAAATGGAGTGAATATAAAGTAGATTTTGCCACAAAATGACTTTTGGAAAGTCAGAAAACTATG
The DNA here is from genome assembly GCF_036562045.2 of Rhinolophus sinicus. Lineage (NCBI taxonomy): Eukaryota > Metazoa > Chordata > Mammalia > Chiroptera > Rhinolophidae > Rhinolophus > Rhinolophus sinicus. Next base: position 29,694,376 of record NC_133763.1, on the reverse strand, counting down.
GTGAAGCCACACAGAGGTGCTCTAGGGTTAAACTCTTTCTGTTTCTTTTTTTTTTATGTTCTTTGCTGTCTCTGTTTCCTGGTAGCTGTGATTCACACAAGTCACAGAGCCTATAATATCCTAATAGAAACACACCTCCAATATGAGTCTTTTCTTTATCTACTAAGATCATGTGTCCAAACTCTGTGGATGCTGACAGATTTTGCGTCATTGAGTGTGATGCAAATGGACATTGATCATCAACTTTCCAATCCCTGGATCTTTCACGAGTGTCATAACTGAAGCTCAAAGCAGTAGGATCCCATTCTGAAGAATCTGAAAAGAAGTTTTCATTGAGTAAAATGGAAATGATAACACAAATTTGACAATCGTGTAAAACTTCCTTCTTCAGTCCCATGTCCTCCCTTTCCCCAAACACGCTACTCCTTCATCGCACACGTTACTTTAGGTGTCCTATACCTGCCATTCACATAGATAAGTTCAATTAAGTGTTGCCACTCAGCGATTTCTGTTACATAATGTGTTTCAGGTCAACGCTTTGCTTCTTAATAGTTAAGATTGTTCAGGGTATGAATTTCTTTGTTATTATCAAAAGTTATGTCCAACCACCTATTTTAAGTTTAAATATGCATGTAAAACATGGGTTTAAAAAGCTTTTAATGAATGGTACCGCTTCAGATAAGAGACCACTTATTCCAAGGAAATGGTCTTTTCTAAATGCACAAATACCTACAGAATTCATCCTTTAAGCCTCAAGTAAACAGAACTTCATATGACAGAGGACAGCCTTGGGTGATCTTACTGCTTCCAAGAAAATATAGGATCAGATTAGGTCCAAGCTAGCTACCTCCAAAGGGTACAGAGTGTCACAAGACAGAAAGGGAATATATCACAAACTTATTTTCCTTTTAGAAAAAACAAAACTCTCAGATTAAGTTTTGAAGACAAGGGCAAGACAAAAGAAATGACTGTAGAGGTGAAGCTTTAAAGCCTGTTTCTTCATGAGGAGTAGCTTCATCATGTCACATCCATGAACCCCGTATGGGGCTTCCAAAGGTAGTTCTCAATGTCACGTGAGAGTCCCTGAAGTCCCAAGATGTATGAGTTCAGGGGCCTGAAGAAGTCAAAACTACCTTCTCAGGAATACTAAATGTCATTTGCCATTTTCACTCTCATTCTCTTGATCAGTGTCCCATAGAGTGTTCCACAGCCATGGTGACATCATAGCTCTAGTGGTTACTGGGTCATCTCTCTAAGGGTGACTGGAATGTGCATGACGGGTGTGCTTGCACTTTAAATTTTTCTGTTATAATTTCTAATATTGTAAATATCGTGTTTCCCCGAAAATAACACCTAACTGGACAATCAGTTCTAATGCGTCTTTTAGAGCAAAAATCAAAAAAGAGACCTGGTCTTATTTTACTCTATTATAAACCAGGTCTTATCGAACATAAAATAAGACCACGTCTTACATTGATTTTTGCTCCAAAAGATGCAGTATAGCTGATTGTCTGGGTAGGCCTTATTTTTGGGGAAACAGGGTATCAACAGATACTCCCAACTTACACAAAATTCTTTGGAATTCGCAATAATTCTTTCTGTTTTTTGTTTTTTTAAATTCTTAATAGTATAAAAGGACCCTAAGGCCCAAAAGTTTCAGAATTACAGTTTTCGAAGATTGTGTCTACCAAATAGTCATTGTGATTACTTACTCCCACCGCTTTAAATAATCAAAGACACCATAAGCGTGCCTGCCCGCACACACACACATAGTCTGCTAATCAGAACATCAGGTTGGCTTAACGTCATTCGTGTAACAACACTAACATGACGTCAAGTTAAAACATAGTTGACATGTTAGCAACTTAGGTAAAGGGCAACATTCAAATTAGCATTTCAGAATATTGGAAAATTCTCCGTGTGTGATAATTAACTTCTGGGAAACCCGATTAAATAAGGAATTCCAAACTGGGAAATTTAGGGTGTCAAAACAGAAGTAGAAATATCTCAATTAAAACACACATTTTTTGAATGTCTTTTTATTATTCTTGTAAACATCTTTTTTTCTCAAATATGGATACAAACAATGACATCTATACTATTTACATCAAATCCATCAATTACATTTGTAAAATGAAAAAAACACACACAAAGGAATGAGTAAGAAGACTGTGAGCATGTCAGAGATAGTATTTTTTATCTGAAGAATGGATTAATGGGAAACCTGAGGATAGAATCAACAGCATATCTTGATTGCAATACATCAGAAACATTTATACCATCATGCTACAAGGATTTATCATGTTCTTCAATTTTTCCTGTAATTCAGCAAGTACACAGTTGTGAGGAGAGTTCTGTTGAATGCATAATGCATTTGTCAACAGATGAAGTGTTATGAATCGATCAACTGGGATATGCAATGACAGAATATCAATTCATAAAAATATTCATTACTTTCCACACCAATGTGGCCTACTAGTATGCCTATACTTCTCGTATCCTCTACTTTACAAACATCACGAAGTTTCTCGATCTGCTCATGCAAGAAGCTGTATCAAAATCCTCTAAGAAATGATGTAGAATGAACCTTCAACATGAAATATGATACTAAACAGAAAAAATTAATTTAACAGCCACAGAAATATTAGATATAAAAAATAATTTATATTTCAAATTCCATGTCACATTTACTGAAAACAACAATTTTAGAACTTAGGGAATGAATTCTCTAACTTCTTTTGTTTCCAAACTTAGTTTCCTTTGGTATCTCATGCTAGACTTTAAAGAACTTTTATGAAATGGCCATCTTATCACAGACAAATGGCGCAGCGAGCAGGGTCTCCCGCACAACACCCTGCATGACAGTAATGTCAGGGTGACCATCATAGTTTAGTCAAAGATGCTTATTTTGCAACATGCTCAGCTACAATATTGACTCCACCTCTCACCTTCCCAGGCAGTGAAACTCTCCATGTCATCTTAAGATCTCGCATTTACTTAACTATAATTTGCCACATTCTCCTGCTTCCTGTTCTCAGGAGCTGCGTTTTTCTCTATTCAGCCTTGATTCACACTCCACAACCTGGAAATTTTTCTCCTATAAAATATTCATTACGTTGTGGCAGAAAATCATCTCTTACAGTTTCATTACCTCAAATACAATTGAGAGAAGCTTCTTCACCCTGGAGGATTAAATCACCTTTCCTCTAGAGTTACATAGCTTGGGAATTTCTGGTCAAAAGAGCAGAGCAGGTAAACACTGTGCTCACCTCTCAGGACCACATCAATCACAACTAAACCAAGAAAAACATTGTTCAGAATCATCTGAATTCCAGCTGTACTGAAAGCCCTGCCCCTACAAGCATACACAAGAAGCCAACTTGAGACTAGTTAAAGAGGTAGAAACCAGAAACATGGAATGGGCTGTTCCAACACCTGCATGTGACCATTAAAAATCCGGAGGTATATCTCAACTGCAGTTTCCCTCCCCAGAGGTAGGAGGTGTCCCAGCCGCTCCCCATCCCAGGGCTCCAATGCTGGGGAGAGAAGTCCCAAGACTTCTGGCTGTGAAGACCAGGGGAGATTATGACTGAGTGTGACAGAGGGCGGCTGCACTGCCAGGCACGCCTCTTAAAGGGAACACATATGGACTTACCCACCAATGGAATCACTGGCTCTGAGCTCCAGCACTGGAATAGCAGCTCAGAAGGTACCAAGAACATATGGGGAGGAACCGAGTTTTCTGGCTTCAGATTGAAGGCTGAAGGGGCTGCTTTCTTCTGGACCGATGAGCAGGTGAAAGCCATTATGAGTTTCTTGAGCCCTTCCCCTCCCTGCATGCAGACAAACACAGACGTCTCACCTGAGTCTCATCAAACTGGCTAATGCCGTTCATTTGCCCTGGTGATTGTGAAACCCTGCCGTACCCAAATTTCAGGCACACCCAAGCCGCTTTTCCATTACAATGGTCTACTTTCACTCATGCTGGGACATTCCTAAAATCTCTCAGAGGTTCACAAAACCCAAACAAGCAACATCTGGCTTCAGCATGACCCTTATCAGTGGCTGAGCGGCCCTAAGCCTGGCATTGGTGGCAGCTGGCCTCAGTTCGGAGCTTGGCCTCTCAAGGCAACTCCAAGTACAGTGCAGGTGGCAGCCATCTGCGGATTAACGGGAGGCTCATGCTTGGTGCCGTCAGGTGGGGCACAGACTGCAGCTGAACTTGGTCTGCAGTGAGGCCTTCTTCAGAAGGCCCTGGGGCTGGCAGGACCAGTTACCAGCTTTAAACAGAGCCAGAGCATTACACAGCCATCTCCAAGGATGACAAATCTAAAGGGCTGATCTGACAGGCAGCTGAACCCCCACTAAACTGAATTGTGCTCTGTAGGGTCAGCCCCCCCACACCACAGCTCCTATACTGTAGTCACAGCCAGTCCTCACAGCCAGTCAATCTTTCTCATTGACATGTAAGCAGTGATCAAGTCTCAACTACAAGAGGTAGGTACACGCATGGCACACAGGGGACACACCTGAAACACCCAGCTCTGGTGACCAAGGAGTCTGCACCACTGGGTCCCACAGGACACCTACTACGTAAGCCTACTCTGCTAAGACTGGGAGGCATAGCAGCCTTACATAGAAACAAACATAGGGGGGCAACCAAAATGGGGAGACAAAGAAATATTTGGTAAATGAAAGAACAGACAAAGGTCCAGAAAAAGACTTAAATGAAACGAACACAAGAAATCTACCAGATGTAGAATTCAAATCACTGGTTATAAGGATGCTCAATGTTCTCAGGGAGAACTTCAACAAAGAGGTAGAAAACATAAAAACGCAGAGAGAAAACATAAAAAAGAACTTATCATAAATAATGACTATAATAACTGAAATGAAAAATACATCAGAGGCAATCAACAGTAGATTAGATGAAGTAGTGGATCGAGACAGTGATTTAGAAGATGTGGGAGCAGAAACGCTGTTCTATCCATTATCCATGTTAGTAAGACTATTAATATTTTCAGTTTGAACAAGTTTTTTTTTTGAGTAAAATGATCCCTATCGTTTCAACTCTTGCATCGTGACTTTCCGATGAATTCCTAGGTGACAGTGATCTCTCAATCAAGAGAGCAGGAAGCTATCACCTAGTTATCTTTATAAGACTATTTCATTTCTGATTTACTCATCACGAAAGTCACCGTTTAATATCCTTCTTCAGTAACTAAATGAGTGTCTCAGAATAATGGTGTGTGTACCTGTTAAAATTGTCTACTTATTACATCTCTGTATATGGTATGGAAGAGGACAGGTTTTTCCTTTACGGTATTTGGTCACTTTCTTTCCCTGTGAAGTTTACTGAATTTAAAAAGTGTTGACAATAAACACTTTTGCCGTCAGTCCTTTAAGAAGGCCAAAGGGGGGAAGATAGATACGTGTGTGTGTGTGTGTGTGTGTGTGTGTGTGTGTGTATGTTGATATGGATATATGGAGATATATATGTTTATACATATATATCTACATATAGACATATATGTCTACATATATACATATATGTGTGTGTGTGTATATATATATATTTACAAGTGACAAGTGTTATCTACCTTCTGCACATCATGGCACACATAGAAAATATTTGTATTCATACAGCGAACACTGGGGTAAATAGAAAAGGCTACAACTGATCCCCTGACAGCTCAGTAGTATGCAATGGATCACCTGATGGGTGGGAAGCTCTGCTTAGGTCATTTTATTCAAAGTAGTGGGCAACACATTGTTCTTTGTGTATGCATTTACTGGAGGTTTATTTAAATTTTTCAAGAAAAACAAACTAAAAGAAAATTCCTTTGTCCTCTAAATTCAGTGTTCTCTTATTTAACAGCATCATCTGAATATCTATTAATAACATATCATAGATGAATAGCTTGATATAATGTTTTTACCATTGTTTTCTCTTATAGCTTGCTGTATTCCATCACAGTCAGGAGAAAGAAAAGAGAATATTTGGGACTATATCAAACTGAAAAGTTTTTTCACGGGAATCTTAACCATAAATAAAACAAAAACGCATCCTACTGAGTGGGACAAGGTATTTTCCAATGATATATCTCATAAGGGGTTAATGCCATAATTAACTTAAAAACTCAACTCAATACCAAAAAACTCGATTAAAAAATGGGCAGAGGACATCAAGAAATATTTCTCTAGAGTGGACATATACCATGTGTCAGTGAAACCATATGTTTCTCTACTTTTTCTGTCTGGCTTATTTCGCTTCGCATTATAATCTCAAATTCCATCCATGTTGTCACAAATGGTTCTATTTCATCTTTTCTTACCACCAAATAGTATTCCATTGTGGATACATACCACAACTTCTTTCTCCGTTCATCTATCGAAGGACATTTTGGTTGTTTCCTTGTCTTGGCCACTATAAATACAGCTGCAATGAACATTGGAGCACACACGTCTTTATGGATAAATGTTTTCAGAATTTTGGGGTAGATACCCAGGAGAGGGATTGCCAAAAACAGACGAACAAGACAAACAAATGAGAAACAAAAACTCATAGACACAGACAACAGCTTAGTGGTTACCAGAGGGCAAGGGGGAGAAGGGGATGGTAGATGAGGTTAAAGGGGATCAAATATATGGTGATGGAAGGAGAACTGACTCTCCGTGGTGAACACACAATGTGATTTATAGATGATGTAATACAGAATTGTTCACCTGAATTCTATGTAACTTTACTAACAATTGTCACCCCAAAAAACTTTAATTAAAAAAAGAACAAAAAGAAAAGATCAAAACATTTTCAAGTAAAAAAAAAAAGTGGACATAAAGATGGCAAACAGACAGACATAAGAAAACATGCTCAACATCACTATCATTAGATACATGCAAATAAAAACCACAATGAGATACCACCTCACACCTATCAGAATAGCTATCATCAATAAATCAACAAACAACAAGTGTTGGCAAGGATTTGGAGAAAAGAGAACACTGTGCAGCCACTATGGAAAACAGTATGGAAGGACCTCAAAAAATTGAAAATGGCAGTGCTTTATGACCGAGCAATTACATTCCTGAGTATCTGTCCTAAAAACTACAAAACTCTAATTTGAAAAAAAATATGCACCCCTATGTTTAGTGCAGCACTATTTACATCAGCCAAGATACGGAAAAAACTGAAATGCCAATCAATATATGGTTGGATAAAGAAACTGTTGTACATTTGTACTATGGATTATTATTTGGCTATAAAATAGAATTAAATATTACCATTTGCAACAACATGAATGGACCTTGTAAATATTGTGCTAAGTTAAATAACTCAGACTTAGAAAAACACATACCATATGATCTCAATTACATGTGGAACCTAAAGAACAGAATAAATGAGCAAACAAAACAGAAATAGACTCAGAGATATAGGGGGAAAAAATGTTGGTTGCTCAATGGTGGGGAGGAGAGAATGGCAAGAAGGTGAAGGAATCAGAAAGAACAAATTAGGAGACTCAATATAGTCGTGAGGATATGAAACAGAGTATGAGGAATATAATCAACAATGTTGTAAAGATTACGTAAGGTGCCAGATGGGCACTGGCCTTCTCAGTGGGATCACTGGGAGCCTGTGCCGATGCCTGACCACTACGGTGGACACTGAAGCTGAGGTAGAATAATTAGTGGACATCCCACCTATAATTTAATACATATACATATACATGCATATATGTTGTGACAGAGGGGAGAAGTACAGCATAAGGAAGACAGTGAATGGTATTGTAACAGTTATATAAAATGTCAGAGTGGTAGTAGCTTGGGGAAGGGAGGATATCGCTTTGTGAGGGGTGTAAATGTCTAACTGTTACATTTCTTTGTACACCTGAAACTAATAAAAATAATGATTTTTGTAAAAAGAGGACCACAATAAATAAGATCTTCATTTTTCTCCACACATGATACAGGATGAAGTAGCAAATCCCTGGCAGTATTAAAATCTTGCCTAATAGTAACGTATACTGCAAATCAATCTTGCATCAAAGTCATAAATCCTGGCAATGTAGCTAATATAAGAATGGCCCAAAATGGTTACAAAATGCTCATCCCAAGTACTTGTGGTAAAAACCAGGTGAATTAATTTATTCTGCACTTATTGCAACCAAAGATCCTAACGTCTTTACATTTGCTTTAGGAAATTGTAGAAATTAACCTTCAATCTTTGCTAATGAGAACAATTTTATTTAATGGATTGCTGTTCTAGTTGGTTGGCACAGAAGGAAAAGTAAAGGGAGTTAAGGAAGTAGAGTCGGTATATAGAAATGTCTCTTAAAAAAAAAAAAAACTGTGCTGTTACGGAGAGCAGAGGAAAGGGCAAGTACCTGGTGGGGACTGTGAGGCCTGAGTATTGTTTCTGCAGCTGTGTGGGGACAGAGCCCCAGAAAGTAGTTTACAGGCTCTCGGCCTCACGTGGAGGAGTGCTGGCTCGGGTAGTAGATGGCCGTCAGCTGTGGCTGATTGGCCGTCAGCTGTAGCCAGTTAGCCAATTAGCCGCTAATATAACTGCTGCGGCTACGAAGGAGAGCGAAGGAGAGTGGAGGAGAGTGAAAGAGAGTCGTCGGTGGGTTGCAGACAAAACGGACAGCAGGTCGCACGTCCAGTGAACCCAGCCTCCAGTGAGACCGTAGTGGTATGACTCCCCTACCTATGGCTCCGTGGGTGTTCCTTTTTGGCCTCACCATATCCTGCGTTATGTGGGGAGCGGGACCAGAGACCCTGCAGGCCTCCCCGCATGACAAATGGTGCAGCGAGCAGGGTCTCCCGCACGACAAATGGCGCAGCGAGCAGGGTATGGCGCCGGCCAAGGCTCTCCGAGGGATGGTAGAGCAGTTTGTGCGTGTGAAAACGCAGTCTCAGGAAGCCCATGAGGAGCCGCGCCAGAGAGGGGGAGCACAGTCTGCCTGGGAGAGACGTGACCCCTCGGTGAATTGGTGGTCCTCTCGAGCCTCCGGATGGCATGCCGCCCTGTTGGCCATAGCAGGCATTACCGGCTTTTTGGTGGGCTGCTGCTGTAGGCTCCGAGGGCTGTGGACATCTTACATCGAGGCCTCCACCCACTCAGACACCTGGCACGGTGAGCAAGATTCCGACCAGGTAGGAATGGCGTCTGACTCTGGGCAGGAGGATGTATGGTCCCCACACAGTGTGTGGTGTCCGGTGGCCACTGTTCTCAAGGGTTGGACCCCCAAGGAGGGGTGGGAGGACATGGACGGCTCTCCGGCCAGCGTGGAGAGGGCCCTGCAGGCTCTGGCTGAGCAGTTGCCAGAGGAGGAGAAGGCTACAGCCGGCCGTGTGGGCTGGATGTTCCTCAAGGCCTTGAGTCTCAACACGGAAAATGTGCTTAATGAAGTGGCCCGGGTGCCTGACCAGGTGTCCCAGTTGGAAGCGCTGGAAGCCCGGGTCCGCCTGTTAGAACAGGGGCCCCACAGTGGAGACTCTGAGGCAGAGGCGGAGGAAGCAAGTGGAGACAATGTAGCTCCCAACCCCCAAGCCCGGCCAATCTTGAAGCAAAGGGTAAACCGAGAGCAACCTTTGGGCCCTGGGGGCGTTGCTGCCGGCAACCCAGCTGTGACTGAGTTCACTACCTACACCCCATACACTCCCACTGAGTTGCAGGAGCTGGGGAGGCGGTACAGACAACGCCCTGGAGAGCCAGTCTCGGCTTGGCTGTTACATTTATGGGATGAGGGAGCAGACAGCATTCTCTGCTCCCCAGGCGAGATGGAAAAGCTAGCCTTCGTGACAGTGCATCCATCCCTGCGACAAAGGTTACAAAACTGCCATAGGTTGGCCAACAACCAGGGCAACCATTCTCTAATGGCGTGGCTCACAGCTGCGGTACGCACCGTATGGGAACAGGCTGGCGAGCTGCCAGACACTGTGAGTCAATGGCAGTCATATACGGAACTTACGCAAATAATCCGTGAAATGGGCATGAGACATGCTATTTTTAACCTCAACATGCAGGGCCCAGATGATGAGCTTTTTACTGCCAGCATGAGAGATCTGGTTTTGGATACTGCACCTGCGAGTGCTTTTGGATCCTTGGTTGCTATTCTTACACCGTATGTAGGGCGACGGATCCATGAAGTTACAACTGCCATGGCCACCCTAGGGGATGTTGAAAGCCGGAGGCAAAGGAAGTTCAGACAGGAGGTCCGCACAGTTGAGACCTGGAAGCCCAAACCAAAGGTAAAGGGGCGAGGTCGCGGGCCTCAGAGAGTAACACGCGCACAGATGTGGCGTGAACTCGTGGCAGCAGGGGTCGATAGGAAGAAAATAGACCAGCAACCCAACGCACTCCTGCTTGAACTTTGGAAACAGTTGCGTCCGGAACAACAATTCCGGAGAAGCATAAAGGAGGAGTCTGGCAAAGCGTGACCCGTGTCCCTCCAGGACTTCATGCAGCCACTTGAGGCCGACTCCTTGCAGCTTGATTAGGGGTGGGGCCAAGGTACCCGGTCAGAGGGGACGAGCAGGGACCGGAGGCCCCACGTGGAACTGTCCATACATTGGTCCCCTTCGAATGTACAGAGGGTTTTGGCTCTAGTTGACACTGGTGCTGACTGCAGTCTCGTTTATGGGAACCCAGAACTGTTCCCCGGACCAGCAGTCTGCATTGATGGCTACGGGGGAAAAACTGTGACTGTGAAAGCCGTTTCCTTACCACTGGGTATAGGAAGGCTCCCTCCTCATACCTACAAGGTTTATGTCTCCCCCGTTCCGGAGTATATTCTGGGGGTGGACGTGCTACATGGCCTCAGCTTACAGACGTCGGTAGGAGAGTTCCGTCTCCGGATCCGGGTGGTGAAAGCGGTGACACGCGGGCATGCTCACCACCCTCCTCAAGCGTTGCCACAGCCCTGGCGCGTGGTTACAGTGCGACAGTATCGCCTGCCAGGAGGACAGGAGGAGATCGGTCGTACAATATTGGAATTGGAGAAGGCACATATTGTGAGGCCAATGCACAGTCCCTTTAACTCCCCAGTATGGCCTGTCAAGAAGCCAGATGGGACCTGGCGAATGACTGTGGACTATAGGGAGTTAAATAAGGTGACGCCACCCTTGCACGCTGCAGTGCCTTCAATTCATGATTTAATGGATCGTCTGACTGTCTGCCTAGGGACATATCACTATGTAGTGGACTTGGCCAATGCTTTTTTCTCCATTGACATTACATCCGAGTGTCAAGAGCAGTTTGCTTTTACGTGGGATGGGCGTCAGTGGACTTTTCAAGTCCTTCCGCAAGGATACTTGCACAGCCCCACTATCTGCCATGGGCTTGTGGTCCAGGATTTGGCACAGTGGGATCACCCATCCTCTGTGGCCTTGTTTCATTATGTTGATGACATTCTGTTAACCTCAGATTCTCTTTCTGATTTAGAGCAAGCAGCTCCCTCTCTTCTCCGCCACCTGAAGTCACGTGGCTGGGCGGTGAATGAGGAAAAAGTCCAAGGCCCTGGCTTATCCGTCAAGTTTTTGGGTGTTGTGTGGTCGGGTAAGACAAAGGTTATACCTGAGGCAATCATTGACAAAATACAAGCCTTTCCCCGGCCGACCAAGGTCTCCCAACTGCAGACGTATTTGGGTCTGCTAGGATATTGGCAGGCGTTTGTACCCCATTTAGCACAAATGGCAAGGCCCTTGTACAATATGATAAAAAAGGGGGCCTCATGGGATTGGACTGAGGCTATAGAGCAAGTCTTCGTTGCCACGAAACGGGCAGTGCAGCAGGCACAGGCTCTGCAAGTAGTGGACCCAGGCCGCCCATTTGAACTTGATGTTCACGTAACCCAAGAGGGGTACGGATGGGGCCTCTGACAACAGCAGGAGCGTCTCCGGTTGCCAGTGGGATTTTGGTCCCAATTATGGAAAGGAGCGGAGGTCCGCTACTCTCTAATAGAGAAACAGCTGGCTGCTGTGTATGCAGCCCTAGTGGCCACAGAAGCCATCTCAGGAACGGCACACGTATTGGTTCGAACAACCTATCCTGTCCAGGGGTGGGTCCGTACATGGACCCAGGGACCCAAAACGGGGGTGGCACAGACCACCACCCTCGCCAAGTGGGGTGCCTACTTGGAGCAACGTAGCACCCTTAGTTCAAGCCCTTTGAGCACAGAGCTACAACAGGTCCTGGGGCCTGTGGAGCTTGTAGCCCAGGCTGAGCCAAGTGCTCTGCCTAGAAGGGAGGACTTGGAGCCCTCGCCCTACAAAGAAGGACAGTGTCCAGTACCTGAGGATGCCTGGTTTACCGATGGTTCTAGCCGAGGGGCTGCAGCTGTTTGGACGGCTATTGGTGTGCAGCCCAAAACAGACACCATTTGGTTTGATACTGGGATGGGCCAGAGTAGCCAGTGGGCTGAATTACGGGCTGTGTGGATGGTGATCAGCCATGAGCCTGGGCCCCTAGTTATTTGCACTGACAGCTGGGCGGTGTTCCGGGGCCTAACGCTGTGGCTGCCTACATGGAAACACCAAAACTGGTTGATGGGACACCGTCCACTGTGGGGTCAAGCCATGTGGCAGGACCTCTGGGACCTAGGGCAGAAAAAGGAGGTGACCTTAATGCATGTCACAGGTCACTCCCCCTTAGTGTCCCCAGGTAATGATGAAGCAGACGCCCTAGCACGGGTACGATAGTTAGAGCAGGCTCCTGCCACTGATGTGGCCCATTGGCTGCATAGGAAATTACAGCACGCTGGAAGCCGAACCATGTGGCAGGTGAGCAGACGCGGGGGCCTGCCTTTGAAATGGCAGGAGATAGCAGATGCCTGCTATGACTGTGCCGTCTGTGCCCAGGACAGCCCCCAAAGGAGGAGGCTCCCCTGGGAGACACAGCAGATTACGCGAGGGAGGGTGCCCCTCACTCGCTGGCAAGTGGATTACATTGGACCCCTGCCTAAGGCCCGCAATGCGATATATGCATTTACAGCAGTGGACACTGCTACGGGGTTGATGTTTGCTTGGCCCTGTCCGGCTGCGGATCAGCGGCATACAGTGGTCGCCCTTACATGACTGTGCGCCCTCTATGGGCGCCCCCAAGTCATTGAAAGTGACAGGGGTACCCATTTTACGGGGCAAGAAGTGCAGCGCTGGGCTGCCAGGATGGACGTGCAATGGTTGTTTCACACCCCGTACAATCCACAAGTAGCTGGCATGATTGAACGTTATAATGGTCTTTTGAAGCAAGGTCTCCAGGTGTCAAAACACCCTCCTATGATGCGTGACTGGGCCTCGCGTCTATGGGACGTCCTGAGAGTCCTGAATGAGAGACCACGGAATGGAGGGCCCGCACCAGTAGAAGCTCTGCTACATCGAACGGCCGCTCCCATTCAATTACAAGTTACCACCAGTGAGACTCTGTTAAAGCCAGGCTACAGCAGAAATGGGAACATTTTGCTGCCAGCACCCACATGCTTGAAAGCAGGGGAACGGCAGCAATGGACTTGGCCCTGGCAGGTCAAAAGCCCCCACTGTCGGTGGTTGGGTCTGATAGCCCCATGGGGGGCCGGTTTGACTCATGATTTGCAAGTGATGCCAGAGGTGGTGGCTGAGTGGCCACCACAAGTGACTGTAGTACACAGAGGTCCTGATACCGGGATGATTTTGTGAGGGAACTATGTGCTCTCACTATGGCCTATTATGGGGTCCCCTGTTCTGTTACATGTTGAAACTATGCAAGGGACCCCAAGCACTGCCATAAAGGTTTGGTACCACAAACCGGGAAAGGTGCCAGTGGCAGCAACCCTCCTTTCCCAGGACAAGAAGCTGGCATGTATTCTCCCAGATGGAAGGGATTTGCCATTGTTGGTTCCTAAGACTACCGTTTCTTTTCATCCGTAGGTGTCAGTAGGCTAATATGGCACAGGGACCCTCGCGAAAGACGCTTGTCACCTAGATTGTGAGGCGAGAACCTGTAGGGGTGGAGTGTGGGGACAGAGCCCCAGAAAGTAGTTTAACAGGCTCTCGGCCTCACGTGGAGGAGTGCTGGCTCGGGTAGTAGATGGCCGTCAGCTGTAGCCAGTTAGCCAATTAGCCGCTAATATAACTGCTGCGACTATGAAGGAGAGTGAAGGAGAATAGAGGAGAGTGAAAGAGAGTCGTCGGTGGGTTGCAGACAAAACGGACAGCAGGTCGCACGTCCAGTGAACCCAGCCTCCAGTGAGACCGTAGTGGTATGACTCCCCTACCTATGGCTCCGTGGGTGTTCCTTTTTGGCCTCACCATATCCTACGTTATGTGGGGAGCGGGACCAGAGACCCTGCAGGCCTCCCCACATGACAAATGGCGCAGCGAGCAGGGTCTCCTGCATGACAAATGGCGCAGCGAGCAGGGTCTCCCGCACGACAAGCTGAATAGAAAGGAACAGTCATGGACGATCAACAGAACACAGAGCTTCACCCAACACATCTTTGGTATTAATTTGACAGGGAGAAGCTGAGAAAAGGGAATACTGAAAAACAAACAAACAAACAAATTGAGGTCCATCATGAGAAATGAGGTTACAAGAGAGAATGCAGCATCTCTAAATAACTTCAAGTCCCCAGGGACACCATATTTCAGGGTGCCACAAGAACTTAAAATGAAATTCCGTATTGCTGACCTCAATCCTGAAAACAGTATAGATGCCTCAAAAGGGAATATGTCCATTGTCCAAACATGGGCATAGATGGATTCTGTCCACCAGTGAGCTCAGCATCAACAACATGCAAAATGCTAGACTGCATTGCTGGAGGCGGGGTGTGTAAATGTTCAGGAAAAGAACCCAACGTCACCAGGCCCCAGGTTGTGGTCACTTAGTACAAATTGTGTACATTCTGCTTTAATTCCTTTTTTTGAGATAGCTCTAGATCAGCAAGTCAAAGAACTGGGATTCAAGCAGAGAAGAGGTCACAAACTATGCCCCAAAGGCCAAATCTACCTAGATAGGTTGTTGTTGTGTTTTTTTTTAAATAAAGTAGTATTGGAATAGAGCCATCCTCATTTATTTATCATTATTGAAGACAATGCTGTTCCTCTCTCTCTCTTCCTCATCTCTTGGGAAGGCCAGCTGTACTGCTGTTGGAAGAGGTCCATGTGGTAGAAACTAAGGAAATAAGCCTTCTGTCAACATCCAATTAGAAACAGAGACCTCCAATCATAAGATGTGTGCATGAGCCTTCTTCAAAATTGATTCTCCAGAACTGGTCAGGACCATGACTGAAGCTCTGCCCAACGTTTTACCTGCAACTTGAAAAAGACCCTGAGCCATATCCCTCCCACTAAGTCTCTCTAATATCCCTGACCTTCAGATATTATTTATTAGAAGTTTTGTGTATTTTCAGCTACTATGTTAAAGTTTTTATTTTTTATGAATCATGTTCACCATCCTTACAAATGAATAAAAGATGACTCATTTCCATGTCCAATCTTTTCCCCAAATCACTGATTATTTCTCAAGTTGATGAGAATGAAACAAGTTAAGACATAAATCGAAGTTCCTTCAGACCCCTGTTTCCTTTACTTTATCTTCCACACTCACAGAAATTATGTTATTATAGTATGAGTTTTGTCTAACTTCATTCCTTCTGAAAAATCATTTCATAGCTCTCTGTTGTGTGTATATGAAAATTCAGCCACCATGCCAGGTCCATCTGTGGTTTGACTCCGTCCCTTTCCCCATTTATCATTCTCCCTAACCACAGCATTCCCAGGTTACATTTTTGCTTGATTATAAACTCCCTGAGTAAATGTACATAATGTCATTCATCACTATAGTTTTCAGGACTCAGTACAGAGCCTGAATAATGGTTGTTGCTCAATAAATTCTGTCTGCTTGCCAAAAATACTCCATCTTGATCCTGCCAAATTTTGTCCCTATCTACCTTAAACAACTATTATCTGATCACCACTTTCAAGTCACCTCTTTCCCGATCTAATCTTATTGTAACAATATTAGGTGCTCCTTACATAATTTTTATAACACTTATAGCATGTTATAATATTTACCTTCAAGTCTTTCCTACTGCATCTAGGATGGAGGTCGGATTCAATTTGTTGACTTTAATAATTACTGAATCAAAGTGAGATCCTTTGCCCCATACTCTAAGAATTTGGATCTAAAAAGCAAAGTCACATTGTGTCCTGGGTCTCCTTATGCCAGTCCTTACCCCCTCACTTAGGAGCAACGCTCCACTTTATCTGTCTTCACTCTTTGCTTCTGAGTTGAGCCAGGCTACAGAATAGTGTTTCTCCCTATGGCATAACTTCTTAGTTTTGACTGGTGACCTTCTGTGCACCTCTGTAAGACCATATCTCTGTCCTAACCATGAACATAGGAAACAAACCCACTTACATTTTCACTCATACCATCATCACAGGTTAGAAAACTCTATAGAGAATCAAAGTTGCCTCAGCCCATGCCCCTGACTCCCAAGAACTGATCTCTGCTTGGGTTCCTCTCAGTCCCTGTGCTTCATTGACCTGCTTTAATGACAGATATGTAGCTGCATTAAAGATGAGCTGGTTAGTTCCTTGGACAATAGGCTGTCCGGGCTTGCTCACTGCAGGAGTCAGCAACATAGAAGAGCTTATGTTTAACCGTACAGAGGAGGAACAGAACCACTTTCTCATGTCCTTTATCCTCTTGACCCATCTGTTCTGAGCTGTGTCAAGCACAGAACATCATGCTTCACCATGAAGTTATTTCAAAATTTGACTAACAAGTCTTCAGCAAGGCATTTTTTAAAAATTTATTGGGGTGACAATTGTTAGTAAAATTACATAGATTTCAGATGTACAATTCTGTATTACATCATCTATAAATCCCATTGTGTGTTCACCACCCAGAGTCAGTTCTCCTTCCATCACCATATATTTGATCCCCCTTACCCTCATCTCCCACCCCGCACCCTCCTTACCCTCTGGTAACCACTAAACTATTGTCTGTGTCTATGAGTTTTTGTTTCTCATTTGTTTGTCTTGTTCTTTTGTTGTTTTTGGTTTATATACCTCATATCAGTGAAATCATATGGTTCTCTGCTTTTTCTGACTGACTTATTTCGCTTAGCATTATACTCTCAAGATCCATCCATGTTGTCACAAATGTTCCTATATCATCTTTTCTTACCGCCAAATAGTATTCCATTGTGTATGTATACCACAACTTCTTTATCCATTCATCTATCTAAGGACATCTTGGTTGTTTCCATGTTAGCAGGAAGAAACACAAATACATGGAGATTAAACAACATACGTTTTGAGAACGACTGGGTCAAAAAAGAAATTAGAGGAGAGATCAAAAGATACATAGAAACAAATGACAATGAAAATACATCCTACCAAATTTTTGAGACACAGTGAAAGCAGTTTTAAGAGGGAAATTTATATCATTACAGGCCTATCTCAAGAAACAAGAAAACTCCCAAATAATTAACCTCATGTTACACCTTTAAGAACTAGAAAAAGAAGAACAAATGAAACCCAAGGTCAGCAGAAGAAAGGAAATAACAAAAACCAGAGCAGAACTAAATGAAATAGAGAACAAAAAGACAATAGAAAAAATTAATGTGACAAAGAGCTGGTTCTTTGAAAAGATTAACAAAATTGACAAACCCTTGGCTAGACTCACTAAGATAAAAAGAGAGAAGACACTAATTAACAAAATCTGAAACGAAAAAGGGGAAGTTATCATGGACACCACAGAAATACAAAGATTATCCAAGAATACTATGAAGGACTATATGCCACCAATTTCAATCACCTAGAAGAAATGGACAAGTTCTTAGAAACATAAAGCCTTCCTAGGCTGAACCATGAAGAACTGGAAAATCTAAACAGACCAATCACCAGTAACGAAATTGAATCAGTCATCCAAAACCTTCCCAAAAGCAAAAGTCCGGGACCAGATGGCTTCACTAGTGAATTCTACCAAAACCTCAAAAAGGATCTAATACCAATCTTGAACACACTCTTCCAAAAAATTGAAGAAGAGACAGTACTCCCTAACTCATTTTATGAGGCCAACATTACCCTGATACCAAAACCTGGTAAGGACAGCACAAAAAATGAAAACTACAGACCAATATCTCTGATGAATACCGATGCAAAAATCCTAAATAAAATTCTAGCAAATCGAATACAACAATGCATTAAAATGATTATTCATCACGACCAAGTGTTCATCTCGCACAAGGATGGTTCAACATACGAATCCATCAATGTGATACATCACATAAACAAAATAAGGACAAAATCATGATTATATCAATTGATGCAGAAAAGCATTTGACAAGATACAACATCCACTTATGATTAAAACACTTAATAAAATGGGTATAGAAGGAAAATACTTAACATAATAAGGGCCATATATGACAAGCCCTCTGCTAATCTCATAATTAATGGAGAAAACTGAAGCCCTTTGTTTCTACGTTCAGGAACACGACAGGATGTCCCCTGTCACCTCTGCTTTCAACATCAGTTAAGTCCTTGCCAGAGCAATCAGGCAAGAGAAAGAAATAAAAGGCATCCAAATTGGGAATGAAGAAGTTAAATTATCACTTTGCAGATGACATGATGCTACATATAGAAAACCCTAAAGACTCCACCAAAAAGCTATTAGAAACAATCAACGAATACAGTAAAGTTCTGGCTACAAAATCAATGCACAAAAGTCCATTGCCTTCCTATATACTAACAATGAAATCTCAGAAAAAGAAATACAAAAAACAATTCCTTTTGCAATTGCAGCAAAAAGAACAAAATACCTAGGAATAAACTTAACCAAGGATGTGAAAGACCTATATGCTGAAAACTATAATATATTAGTGGTTTGGAAAACAGCCAAGTATACGTTTAGGAACGAAAGAATGTTAGAGCCACGATTATCGCCGGGTAGGGAAAAGGATGGAATGCCTGATATGTTGCGGGTGAGGGATGGAACTGTGTTCGCCTGCTGCCTACAGCCAAGTATACATTGAGGTTCGGAGCAGTGTTTGAGCCGAGTTCACCCCGACGGAAGCTAAAAGTTGGTATGTTGGTTAGGGTGACTGTGAGGGAAGGGACAGTTTTCCGGTTCTGCTTACAACCAGGTGTACGTTTAGGTTCGGAACACTCTTAGCATCACTGTTAGCTGGAAGGTATTGGAAAGGATTGTATGTTGGTAAGTGTGAGGATTAGGGAAGGGACAGTGTTGGGCTGCTGCTTTCAGACATGTATACATTAAGGTTCGGGTCAGTGTTAGCGCCTAGGTTAGCCCAAGGGTGAGACAGGGTTGCTGTGTGTTAAAGTGAGAGTGAGGGTTCGATCAGGGCAGAGTTTCGATAACAGCCAAGTATACGTTAGGGTCGGAGAGTGTTAGAGCCTCGGTTACCGCGAGGGTAGGGAAAGGTTCATATGTTGGTTTAGTTGAGGGTGAGAATGGAACTTGTTCGGATGCTGCCTACAACCAGGTATACATTTAGGTTCGGAACAGTGTTTGAGCCAGTAACCGTGAGGGATAAAGGTTGGTATGATGGTTAGGGTGAGGGTGAGGATGGGACAGGGTTATTACAGCCTTGTACGTCTAGACTCGGAACACTGTTAGGGCCACGGTTAGCTGGAGGGTATGGGAAAGGTTGAATGTTGGTTAGTGTCAGTCTGAGGGATGGGAGAGTGTTCGGCTGCCTGTATCCAGGTATACATTAAGTTCGGGTGAGGGTTAGAACTCGTTAACCCGAGGGTGAACAGGGTTGGTGTTAGTTAAAGTGACGGTGAGGGTTTGGACAGAGTAGAGTTTCGGATAACAGCAAGTAGGTTCGAGCAGTATTTGAAACTTGGTCAGCGTGAGGGAGTTAAGTTTGGTATGTTGGTTAGGGTGAGGGTGAGGATGGGACAGTGTTCAGGTTCTGCTTACAGCCAGGTGCATGTTTAGGCTCGGAAGACTCTTAGGGCCACGTTAGCTGGAGGTTGGGAAAGGATTGAATGTTGGTTAGTGTCAGTCTGAGGGATGGGAGAGTGTTCGGCTACTGCCTGTATCCAGGTATACATTAAGGTTCGGGTGAGGTTAGAACTCGGTTAACCGAGGGTGAACAGGGTTGGTGTGTTAAAGTGGCGGTGAGGGTTTGGACAGAGAGTTTGATAACAGCCAAGTAGGTTCAGGGAGAGTTGGTCAGCGTGAGGGAGTTAAGTTGGTATGTTGGTTAGGGTGAGGGTGAGTGATGGGACAGTGTTCAGGTTCTGCTTACAGCCAGGTGCATGTTTAGGCTCGGAAGACTCTTAGGGCCACAGTTAGCTGGAGGTTATGGGAAAGGATTGAATGTTGGTTAGTGTGAGGCTGAGGGATGGGACATGTTTCAGCTACTGCCTGCAGCCAGGTATACATTAAAGTTCGGGTCAGTGTTAGGGCCACTGTTAGCCAGGTGAGAGTGGTGTGTTAAAGTGTGAGGGGAGGTGAGACAGAGTTTAGATAACAGCCAAGAGTAAGATCGGAAGAGTGTTAGAGCCACGGTTACGAGGTAGGGAAAGGTTGGTATTTGATAGTTGAGGGTGAGGATGGAACTGTTCGCTGCTGCCTACAGCCAGGTATACATTTAGGTTCGAGCAGTGTTTGAGCCAGTCACGTGAGGAGTTAAATTGGTATGTTGGTTAGGGTGAGGGTGAGGATGGGACAGTGTTCGGTTCTGCTTACAGCCAGGTGTACGTTTAGGTTCGGAACACTGTTATGGCCATGGTTAGCTGGAGGGTATGGGAAAGGATTGAATGTTGGTTAGTGCCAGTCTGAAGGATGGGAGAGTGTTCGGTTACTGCCAGTATCCAGGTATACATTAAGGTTTGGGTGAGGGTTAGGAACTCTAACTCGAGGGTGAACAGAGTTGGTGTGTTAAAGTGGAGGGTTTGGACAGGTAGGTTTCAGATAACAGCCAAGTAGGTTCGGAGCAGTATTTGAAGCTTGGTCAGCGTGAGGGAAGTTAAAGGTTGGTATGTTGGTTAGGGTGAGTGTGAGTGATGGGACAGTGTTCAGGTTCTGCTTACAGCCAGGTGCACGTTTAGGTTCGGAAGACTCTTAGGGCCACGGTTAGCGGGAGGTTATGGGAAAGGATTGAATGTCAGTTAGTGTGAGGCTGAGGGATGGGACATGTTTCAGCTACTGCCTGCAGCCAGGTATACATTAAGGTTCGGGTCAGTGTTAGGGCCTGGTTAGCCAGGGAGAGAGTGTTGGTGTGTTAGTGAGGTGAGGTTCAGACAGGGCAGGTTGATAACAGCCAAGGTTAGGGGAAGTTAGAGCCACGGTCGGGTAGGGAAAGGTTGGTTGTTGAGGGTGAGGATGGAACTGTGTTCTGCCTACAGCCAGGTATACATTTAGGTTCGGAGCAGTGTTTGAGCCGTCATGAGGAAGTAAAGGTTGGTATGTGGGGTGAGGGATGGGACAGTGTGGTTCTGCTTACAGCCAGGTGCTTAGGTTCGAACACTGTTAGGGCCACGTTAGCTGGAGGGGGAAAGGATTGAATGTTGGTTAGTGTGAGTCTGAGGACAGGGTTGGGCTACTGCTTAGACAGGTATACATTAAGGTTCGGGTCAGTGTTAGGCCTAGGTTAGCCAGGGTGAGACAGGGTTGGTGTGTTAAAGTGAGGTGAGGGTTGACAGGGCAGAGTTTCGATAACAGCCAAGTGTTTAGGGTCGGAGAGTGTTAGAGCCTCGGTTACCGCGAGGGTAGGGAAAGGTTCATATGTTGGTTTAGTTGAGGGTGAGAATGGAACTGTTCGGATGCTGCCTACAACCAGGTATACATTTAGGTTCGGAACAGTGTTTGAGCCAGTAACCGTGAGGAATTAAAGGTTGGTATGATGGTTAGGGTGAGGGTGAGATGGGACAGGGTTCGCTTACAGCCTTGTGTACGTTTAGACTCGAACACTGTTAGGGCCACGGTTAGCTGGAGGGTATGGGAAAGGATTGAATGTTGGTTAGTGTCAGTCTGAGGGATGGGAGAGTGTTCGGCTACTGCCAGGTATACATTAAGTTCGGGTGAGGGTTAGAACTCGGTTAACCCGAGGGTGAACAGGGTTGGTGTGTGTTAAAGTGAGTGAGGGTTTGGACAGTAGAGTTTCGGATAACAGCCAAGTAGGTTCGAGTAGTTTGAAATTGGTCAGCGTGAGGGAGTTAAAGTTTGGTATGTTGGTTAGGGTGAGGGTGAGTGATGGGACAGTGTTCAGGTTCTGCTTACAGCCAGGTGCATGTTTAGGCTCGGAAGACTCTTAGGTCGGTTAGCGGAGGTTATGGAAAGGATTGAATGTTGGTTAGTGTGAGGCTGAGGGATGGGACAGTTTCAGCTACTGCCTGCAGCCAGGTATACATTAAGGTTCGGTCAGTGTTAGCTCGGTTAGCCGAGTGTGAGAGTTGGTGTGTTAAGTGAGGGTGAGGTGAGACAGTAGGTTGGATAACAGCCAAGTATACGTAGTCGAAGAGTGTTAGAGCCACGGTTACCAGGTAGGGAAAGGTTGTGATAGTTGAGGGTGAGGATGGAACTGTTCGTGCTGCCTACAGCCAGGTATACATTTAGGTTCGAGCAGTGTTTGAGCCATCAGAGGAAGTTAAAGTTGGTATGTTGGTTAGGGTGAGGGTGAGGATGGGACAGTGTTCAGGTTCTGCTTACAGCCAGGTGCATGTTTAGGCTCGGAACACTGTTAGGGCCACGGTTAGCTGGAGGTATGGGAAAGGATTGAATGTTGGTTAGTGTGAGGCTGAGGGATGGGACAGTTTCGCTACTGCCTGTCAGCCAGGTATACATTAAGGTTCGGTCAGTGTTAGGCCTGTTAGCTGAGACAGGGTTGGTGTGTTAAAGTGAGGGTGAGGGTTGACAGGCAGAGTTTAGATAACAGCCAAGTAGAGTCGGAGGAGTGTTAGAGCCTCGGTTACCGAGGTAGGGAAAGGGTATGTTGAGGGTGAGGATGGAACTTGTTCGGATGCTGCCTACAGGTATACATTTAGGTTCGAGCAGTGTTTGAGCCACGTAACCGTGGAAGTTAAAGGTTGGTATGTTGGTTAGGGTGAGGGTGAGGATGGGACAGGGTTCTGCTTACAGCCAGGTGTACGTTTAGGCTCGGAACACTGTTAGGGCCACGTTAGCTGGAGGTATGGGAAAGGATTGAATGTTGGTTAGTGTCAGTCTGAGGGATGGGAGAGTGTTCGGCTACTGCCTGTATCCAGGTACATTAAGGTTGGGTGAGGGTTAGGAACTCGGTTAACCCGAGGTGAACAGGGTTGTGTTAAAGTGACGGTGAGGGTTTGGACAGGGTAGAGTTTCGATAACAGCCAAGTAGGTTCGGCAGTATTTAAGCTTGGTCAGCGTGAGGGAGTTAAAGGTTGGTATGTTGGTTAGGGTGAGGGTGAGTGATGGGACAGTGTTCAGGTTCTGCTTACAGCCAGGTGCACGTTTAGGTTCGGAAGACTTAGAGCCACGTTAGCTGGAGGTTGGGAAAGGATTGAATGTTGGTTAGTGTGAGGCTGAGGGATGGGACAGTTTCAGCTACTGCCTGCAGCCAGGTATACATTAAGGTTCGGTCAGTGTTAGGGCCTGTTAGGAGAGAGAGGTTGGTGTGAGTGAGGGTGAGGTTCAGACAGTGTAGGTTTGGATAACAGCCAAGTATGTTTAGGTCGGAAGTGTTAGAGCCACGTTACCGGGTAGGGAAAAGGTTGTGTGGTATGTTGAGGGTGAGGATGGAACTGTTCGTGCTGCCTACAGCCAGGTATACATTTAGGTTCGGAGCAGTGTTTGAGCCACTGAGGAAGTTAAAGGTTGGTATGTTGGTTAGGGTGAGGGTGAGGATGGGACAGTGTTCAGGTTCTGCTTACAGCCAGGTACGTTTAGGTTCGGAACACTGTTAGCATCACTGTTAGCTGGAGGGTATGGGAAAGGATTGAATGTTGGTTAGTGTGAGGATTAGGGAGGGACAGGTTGGGCTACTGCCTTCAGACAGGTATACATTAAGGTTCGGGTCAGTGTTAGGCCTAGGTTAGGGGTGAGACAGGGTTGGTGTGTGTTAAAGTGAGAGTGAGGGTTGGACAGGGCAGAGTTCGATAACAGCCAAGGTTAGGGAGGAGTGTTAGAGCCTCGGTTACAGGGTAGGGAAAGGTTGTTGGTTTAGTTGAGGGTGAGGAAACTTGTTCGGATGCTGCCTACAACCAGGTATACATTTAGGTTCGGAACAGTGTTTGAGCCAGTAACCGTGAGGGTAAAGGTTGGTATGATGGTTAGGGTGAGGGTGAGATGGGACAGGGTTCTGTACAGCCTTGTAGTCTAGACTCGGAACACTGTTAGGGCCACGGCTAGCTGGAGGGTATGGGAAAGGATTGAATGTTGGTTAGTGTCAGTCTGAGGGTTGGGAGAGTGTTCAGCTACTGCCTGTATCCAGGTATACATTAAGTTTGGGTGAGGGTTAGAACTCGTTAACCCGAGGGTGAACAGGGTTGGTGTGTTAGTTAAAGTGAGGTGAGGGTTTGGACAGAGAGTTTCGATAACAGCCAAGTAGGTTCGAGCAGTATTTGAAACTGGTCAGCGTGAGGGAGTTAAGTTGGTATGTTGGTTAGGGTGAGGGTGAGGATGGGACAGTGTTCAGGTTCTGCTTACAGCCAGGTGCATGTTTAGGCTCGGAAGACTCTTAGGGCTCGGTTAGCGGAGGTTGTGGAATGTTGGTTAGTGTCAGTCTGAGGGATGGGAGAGTGTTCGGCTACTGCCTGTATCCAGGTATACATTAAGGTTCGGGTGAGGTGAACTCGGTTAACCGAGGGTGAACAGGGTTGGTGTGTTAGTTAAAGTGAGGTGAGGGTTTGGACAGGTAGAGTTTCGGATAACAGCCAAGTAGGTTCAGCAGTATTTGTTGGTCAGCGTGAGGAGTTAAAGGTTGGTATGTTGGTTAGGGTGAGGGTGAGGATGGGACAGTGTTCAGGTTCTGCTTACAGCCAGGTGCAGGCTCGGAACACTGTTAGCCACGGTTAGCTGGAGGGTGGGAAAGGATTGAATGTTGGTTAGTGTCAGTCTGAGGGATGGGAGAGTGTTCGCTACTGCCTGTATCCAGGTATACATTAAGGTTCGGGTGAGGGTTAGAACTCGTTAACCCGAGGTGAACAGGGTTGGTGTTAGAAAGTGAGTGAGGGTTTGACAGTAGAGTTTCAGATAACAGAGTAGGTTCGAGCAGTATTTAGAGTTGGGTGAGGAGTTAAAGGTTGGTATGTTGGGTGAGGGTGAGGATGGGACAGTGTTCGCTTACAGCCAGGTGCATTTAGGTTCGGAAGACTTTAGGCCACGAGGGTGGAAAGGATTGAATGTTGGTTAGTGTGAGGCTGAGGGATGGGACAGTTTCAGCTACTGCCTGCAGCCAGGTATACATTAAGGTTCGGTCAGTGTTAGGGCCTGTTAGCGAGGAGAGAGGTTGGTGTTGTTAAAGTGAGGGTGAGGGTGAGACAGTCAGTTGTAACAGCCAGTATTAGGTCGAAGTAGGGAGCCACGGTTACGCCAGGTAGGGAAAGGTTGGTGTTGATAGTTGAGGGTGAGGATGGAACTGTTCGTGCTGCCTACAGCCAGGTATACATTTAGGTTCGAGCAGTGTTTGAGCCAGTCAGTGAGGAAGTTAAAGGTTGGTATGTTGGTTAGGGTGAGGGTGAGGATGGGACAGTGTTCGGTTCTGCTTACAGCCAGGTGCACGTTTCGGAACACTGTTAGGGCAGTTAGCTGGAGGTATGGGAAAGGATTGAATGTTGGTTAGTGTGAGGCTGAGGGATGGGAGTTTCAGCTACTGCCTGTCACCAGGTATACATTAAGGTTGGGTCGTTAGCCAGGTGAGAGGGTTGGTGTGTGTTAAAGTGAGGGTGAGGGTTGACAGGGCAGAGTTTGATAACAGCCAAGTAGGTTCGGAGGAGTGTTAGAGCCTCGGTTACGCGGGGAAAGGTTCATATGTTGGTTGTTGAGGGTGAGATGGAACTGTTCGGCTGCAACCAGGTATACATTTAGGTTCGAACAGTGTTTGAGCCAGTAGGGAGTTAAAGGTTGGTATGTTAGGGTGAGGGTGAGGATGGGACAGTGTTCAGGTTCTGCTTACAGCCAGGTGCTAGGCTCGGAACACTGTTAGGGCCACGGTTAGCTGGAGGTATGGGAAAGGATTGAATGTTGGTTAGTGTCAGTCTGAGGGATGGGAGAGTGTTCGCTACTGCCTGTATCCAGGTATACATTAAGGTTCGGTGAGGGTTAGGAACTCGGTTAACCCGAGGTGAACAGGGTTGGTGTGTTAAAGTGACGTGAGGGTTTGGACAGGGTAGAGTTTGATAACAGCCAAGTAGGTTCGAGCAGTATTTGAGCCTCAGCGTGAGGGTTAAAGGTTGGTATGTTGGTTAGGGTGAGGGTGAGTGATGGGACAGTGTTCAGGTTCTGCTTACAGCCAGGTGCATGTTTAGGCTCGGAAGACTCTTAGCCACGGTTAGCGGAGGTTGGGAAAGGATTGAATGTTGGTTAGTGTGAGGCTGAGGGATGGGACAGTTTCAGCTACTGCCTGCAGCCAGGTATACATTAAGGTTCGGTCAGTGTTAGGGCCTGGTAGAGTGAGAGAGTGTTGTGTGTTAAAGTGAGGGTGAGGTTCAGACAGGGTTGAAAACAGCCGTATGTTAGTCGGAAGTGTTAGAGGGTTAGGTAGGGAAAAGGTTGGTGGTAGTTGAGGGTGAGGATGGAACTGTGTTCTGCTGCCTACAGCCAGGTATACATTTAGGTTCGAGCAGTGTTTGAGCGTCATGAGGGAAGTTAAAGGTTGGTATGTTGGTTAGGGTGAGGGTGAGGATGGGACAGTGTTCAGGTTCTGCTTACAGCCAGGTGCACGTTTAGGTTCGGAACACTGTTAGGGCTCACGTTAGCTGGAGGGTATGGGAAAGGATTGAATGTTGGTTAGTGTGAGGCTGAGGGATGGGACAGGGTTCGGCTACTGCCAGGTATACATTAAGGTTCGGGTCAGTGTTAGGCCTGTTAGCCAAGGGTGAGACAGGGTTGGTGTGTTAAAGTGAGGTGAGGGTTGACAGGGCAGAGTTTGATAACAGCCAAGTGTAGGTCGGAGAGTGTTAGAGCCTCGCGAGGGTAGGGAAAGGTTCATATGTGGTTTAGTTGAGGGTGAGAATGGAACTTGTTCGGATGCTGCCTACAACCAGGTATACATTTAGGTTCGGAACAGTGTTTGAGCCAGCTGTGAGGGAAAAAGGTTGGTATGATGGTTAGGGTGAGGAGACAGGGTGGTTCTGCCAGCCTTGTGTACGTCTAGACTCGAACACTGTTAGGGCCACGGTTAGCTGGAGGGTATGGGAAAGGATTGAATGTTGGTTAGTGTCAGTCTGAGGGATGGGAGAGGCTACTGCCTGTATCCAGGTATACATTAAGGTTCGGGTGAGGGTTAGAACTCGGTTAAGAGGGTGAACAGGGTTGGTGTGTTAAAGTGAGGTGAGGGTTTGGACAGAGTAGAGTTTCGGATAACAGCCAAGTAGGTTCGAGCAGTATTTGAAACTTGGTCAGCGTGAGGGAAGTTAAAGGTTGGTATGTTGGTTAGGGTGAGGGTGAGTGATGGGACAGTGTTCAGGTTCTGCTTACAGCCAGGTGCATGTTTAGGCTCGGAAGACTCTTAGGGCCACAGTTAGCTGGAGGTTGTGGGAAAAGGATTGAATGTTGGTTAGTGTCAGTCTGAGGGATGGGACAGTGTTCTGCTATCCAGGTATACATTAAGGGTGAGTAGTACTCGGTTAACCGAGGTGAACAGGGTTGGTGTGTTAGTAAAGTGAGGTGAGGGTTTGGACAGGTAGAGTTGATAACAGCCAAGTAGGTTCAGAGTATTTGTTGGTCAGCGTGAGGAGTTAAGTTGGTATGTTGGTTAGGGTGAGGGTGAGGATGGGACAGTTGCTTACAGCCAGGTGTACGTCTAAGCTAGGAACACTGTTAGGGCCACGGTTAGCTGGGGGGTATGGGAAAGGATTGAATGTTGGTTAGTGTCAGTCTGAAGGATGGGAGAGTGTTCGGCTACTGCCTGTATCCAGGTATACATTAAGGTTGGGTGAGGTTAGAACTGTTAACCGGGTGAACAGGGTTGGTGTGTTAGTTAAAGTGAGGGTTTGGACAGGTAGAGTTTCAGATAACAGCCAAGTAGGTTCGAGTAGTTTAGAGTTGGTCAGCGTGAGGGAGAGTTGGTATGTTGGTTAGGGTGAGGGTGAGGATGGGACAGTGTTCAGGTTCTGCTTACAGCCAGGTGCACGTTTAGGCGGAAGACTGTTAGGTCACTGGAGGTTGGGGAAAGGATTGAATGTTGGTTAGTGTGAGGCTGAGGGATGGGACAGTGTGCTACTGCTGCCAGGTATACATTAAGGTTCGGTCAGTGTTAGGGCCTGTTAGCCGAGGTGAGAGGGTTGGTGTGTTAGTAGTGAGGGTGAGGTTGAGACAGGTAGTGATAACAGCCAGTATACGTTAGTCGGAAGAGTGTTAGAGCCTCGGTTACCGAGGGTAGGGAAAGGTTGGTATGTTTAGTTGAGGGTGAGGATGGAACTGTTCGGCTGCCTACAGCCAGGTATACATTTAGGTTCGAGCAGTGTTTGAGCCGTCAGCGGAGGAGTTAAAGGTTGGTATGTTGGTTAGGGTGAGGGTGAGGATGGGACAGGGTTCTGCTTACAGCCAGGTGTGTTTACGGAACACTGTTAGGCACGGTTAGCTGGAGGTATGGGAAAGGATTGAATGTTGGTTAGTGTGAGGCTGAGGGATGGGACAGTTTCGCTACTGCCTGTCAGCCAGGTATACATTAAGGTTCGGTCAGTGTTAGACTGTTAGCCCGAGGTGAGAGTGGGTTAGTTAAAGTGAGGGTGAGGGTTGGACAGTAGAGTTAGATAACAGCCAAGTATAGGGTCGGAGAGTGTTAGAGCCTCGGTTAGCGGTAGGAAAGGTTGGTATTTGGTTGAGGGTGAGGATGGAACTGTTCGCTGCTACAGCCAGGTATACATTTAGGTTCGAGCAGTGTTTGAGCCACGTAGGAGGTTAAAGTTGGTATGTTGGTTAGGGTGAGGGTGAGGATGGGACAGTGTTCAGGTTCTGCTTACAGCCAGGTGTACGTTTAGGTTCGGAACACTGTTAGGGCACGTTAGCTGGAGGTATGGGAAAGGATTGAATGTTGGTTAGTGTCAGTCTGAGGGATGGGAGAGTGTTCGGCTACTGCCTGTATCCAGGTATACATTAAGGTTCGGGTGAGGTTAGGAACTCGGTTAACCCGAGGTGAACAGGGTTGGTGTGTTAAAGTGAGGTGAGGGTTTGGACAGGGTAGAGTTTCAGATAACAGCCAAGTAGGTTCAGCAGTATTTGCCTTGGTCAGCGTGAGGGAGTTAAAGGTTGGTATGTTGGTTAGGGTGAGGGTGAGTGATGGGACAGTGTTCAGGTTCTGCTTACAGCCAGGTGCACGTTTAGGTTCGGAAGACTCTTAGGCCACGGCTGGAGGTTGGGAAAGGATTGAATGTTGGTTAGTGTGAGGCTGAGGGATGGGACAGGTTTCAGCTACTGCCTGCAGCCAGGTATACATTAAGGTTCGGTCAGTGTTAGAGAGAGAGAGTGTTGTGTTAGAGTGAGGGTGAGGTTCAGACAGTAGGTTTAAAACAGCCAAGGTTTAGCGGAAGTGTTAGAGCCACGAGGGTAGGGAAAAGGTTGGTAGTGTTGGGTGAGGATGGAACTGTTCGCTGCCTACAGCCAGGTATACATTTAGGTTCGGAGTGTTTGAGCTTCAGGAAGTTAAAGGTTGGTATGTTGGTTAGGGTGAGGGTGAGGGATGGGACAGTGTTCGTTCTGCTTACAGCCAGGTGCACGTTTAGGTTCGGAACACTGTTAGGGCTCACTGTTAGCTGGAGGGGAAAGGATTGAATGTTGGTTAGTGTGAGGAGGGATGGGACAGGCTACTGCTCAGACAGGTATACATTAAGGTTCGGGTCAGTGTTAGGCCTAGGTTAGCCAAGGGTGAGACAGGGTTGTGTTAAAGTGAGTGAGGGTTGACAGGGCAGAGTTTCGGATAACAGCCAAGTAGGTCGGAGAGTGTTAGAGCCTCGGTTACCGAGGTAGGGAAAGGTTCATATGTGGTTTAGTTGAGGGTGAGGAATGGAACTGTTCGGATGCTGCCTACAACCAGGTATACATTTAGGTTCGGAACAGTGTTTGAGCCAGTAACCGTGAGGGAGTAAAGGTTGGTATGTTGGTTAGGGTGAGGGTGAGGGGACAGGGTTCGCTTTACAGCCAGTGTACGTTAGACTCGGAACACTGTTAGGGCCACGGTTAGCTGGAGGGTATGGGAAACGATTGAATTTGCTTAGTGTCAGTCTGAAGGATGGGAGAGTGTTCGGCTACTGCCTGTATCCAGGTATACATTAAGGTTAGGGTGAGGGTTAGAACTCGGTTAACCCGAGGTGAACAGGGTTGGTGTTAGTTAAAGTGAGTGAGGGTTTGGACAGAGTAGAGTCGGATAACAGCCAAGTAGGTTCGAGCAGTTTGAAACTTGGTCAGCGTGAGGGAGTTAAGTTTGGTATGTTGGTTAGGGTGAGGGTGAGGATGGGACAGTGTTCAGGTTCTGCTTACAGCCAGGTGCATGTTTAGGCTCGGAACAGGCCACGTTTAGCTGGAGGTTATGGAAAGGATTGAATGTTGGTTAGTGTGAGGCTGAGGGATGGGACAGGGCTACTGCTGTATACATTAAGGTTCGGGTCAGTTAGGCCGGTTAGAGGTGAGAGGGTTGGTGTTAGTTAAAGTGAGGGTGAGGTGAGACAGGTGTTTGATAACAGCCATAGAGTCGGAAGAGTGTTAGAGCGGTTAGGGTAGGGAAAGGTTGGTTGTTGAGGGTGAGGATGGAACTGTCAGCCAGGTATACATTTAGGTTCGAGCAGTGTTTGAGCCAGTCATGAGGAAGTTAAAGGTATGTTGGTTAGGGTGAGGGTGAGGGATGGGACAGTGTTCAGGTTCTGCTTACAGCCAGGTGCATGTTTAGGCTCGGAACACTGTTAGGGCCACGTTAGCTGGAGGTTTGGGAAAGGATTGAATGTTGGTTAGTGTGAGGCTGAGGGATGGGACATGTTCAGCTACTGCCTGCTGCTGCCAGGTATACATTAAGGTTCGGGTCAGTGGTTAGCCCGAGGTGAGAGGGTTGGTGTGTTAGTGTGAGGTGAGGGTTGAGACAGGTAGTGATAACAGCCAATATACGTTATCGGAGAGTGTTAGAGCCACGGTTATCGAGGTAGGGAAAGGTTGGTATTGATAGTTGAGGGTGAGGATGGAACTGTGTTCGGTGCTGCCTACAGCCAGGTATACATTTAGGTTCGGAGCAGTGTTTGAGCCACGTCACCGGAGGAAGTTAAAGGTATGTTGGTTAGGGTGAGGGTGAGGATGGGACAGTTCTGCTTACAGGTGTACGTTTAGGTTCGGAACACTGTTAGGGCACTGTTAGCTGGAGGTATGGGAAAGGATTGAATGTTGGTTAGTGTCAGTCTGAGGGATGGGAGAGTGTTCGGCTACTGCCTGTATCCAGGTATACATTAAGGTTAGGGTGAGGGTTAGGAACTCGGTTAGCCCGAGGGTGAACAGGGTTGGTGTGTTAAAGTGACGGTGAGGGTTTGGACAGGGTAGAGTTTCGATAACAGCCAAGTAGGTTCGGAGCAGTTAGAGCCTTGGTCAGCGTGAGGGTAGTTAAAGGTTGGTATGTTGGTTAGGGTGAGGGTGAGTGATGGGACAGTGTTCAGGTTCTGCTTACAGCCAGGTGCACGTTTAGGTTCGGAAGACTGTTAGCCACGTTAGCTGGAGGTTGGGAAAGGATTGAATGTTGGGTGTGTGAGGGATGGGACAGTTTCAGCTACTGCCTGCAGCCAGGTATACATTAGGTCAGTGAGGTTATGTTAGGAAGAGAGAGTGTTGTGTTAGAGTGAGGGTGAGGTTCGACAGGTAGGTTTAAAACAGCCAAGTATACGTTTAGCGGAAGTGTTAGAGCCGTTACGCGAGGGAAAAAGGTTGGTGGTTTGGTTGAGGGTGAGGATGGAACTGTGTTCTGCTGCCTACAGCCAGGTATACATTTAGGTTCGAGTGTTTGAGCCAGTCAGAGGAAGTTAAAGGTTGGTATGTTGGTTAGGGTGAGGGATGGGACAGTGTTCGGTTCTGCTTACAGCCAGGTGCACGTTTAGGTTCGGAACACTGTTAGGGCCACTGTTAGCTGGAGGTATGGGAAAGGATTGAATGTTGGTTAGTGTGAGGCTGAGGGATGGGACAGGTGGGCTACTGCTCAGACAGGTATACATTAAGGTTCGGGTCAGTGTTAGCCCGGTTAGCAAGGGTGAGACAGGGTGTTAAAGTGAGGTGAGGGTTGACAGGGCAGAGTTTCGATAACAGCCAAGATTTAGGGTGGAGAGTGTTAGAGCCTACGAGGGTAGGGTTTTGGGTTAGTTGAGGGTGAGAATGGAACTTGTTCGGATGCTGCCTACAACCAGGTATACATTTAGGTTCGGAACAGTGTTTGAGCCAGTAACGTGAGGGAATTAAAGGTTGGTATGTTGGTTAGGGTGAGGATGGGACAGGGTTCAGGTTCTGCAGCCAGGTACGTTTAGACTCGGAACACTGTTAGGGCCAGTTAGCTGGAGGTATGGGAAAGGATTGAATGTTGGTTAGTGTCAGTCTGAGGGAGAGTGTTCGCTACTGCCTGTATCCAGGTATACATTAAGTTCGGGTGAGGGTTAGAACTCGGTTAACCGAGGGTGAACAGGGTTGGTGTGTTAGTTAAAGTCGGTGAGGGTTTGGACAGAGTAGAGTTTCGGATAACAGCCAAGTAGGTTCGAGCAGTATTTGAAAGGTCAGCGTGAGGAGTTAAAGTTGGTAGGTTGGTTAGGTGAGGGTGAGTGATGGGACAGTGTTCAGGTTCTGCTTACAGCCAGGTGCATCTTTAGTCTCGGAAGACTCTTAGGGCCACGGTTAGCTGGAGGTTATGGAAAAGGATTGAATGTTGGTTAGTGTGAGGCTGAGGGATGGGACAGTTTCAGCTACTGCCTATCAGGGTATACATTAAGGTTCGGTGAGTGTTAGACTGTTAGCCGAGGGTGAACAGGGTTGGTGTGTTAGTTAAAGTGAGGTGAGGGTTTGGACAGGTAGAGTTTCGGATAACAGCCAGGTTCGAGTAGTATTGAGAGTTGGTCAGAGGGAGTTAAGGTTGGTATGTTGGTTAGGGTGAGGGTGAGGATGGGACAGTGTTCAGGTTCTGCTTACAGCCAGGTGCATGTTTAGGTTCGGAACACTGTTAGGGCACGGTTAGCTGGAGGTTGGAAAGGATTGAATGTTGGTTAGTGTCAGTCTGAGGGATGGGAGAGTGTTCGCTACTGCCTGTATCCAGGTATACATTAAGGTTCGGGTGAGGTTAGGAACTCGGTTAACCGAGGTGAACAGGGTTGGTGTGTTAAAGTGAGGTGAGGGTTTGGACAGGGTAGAGTTTCAGATAACAGCCAAGTAGGTTCGGGCAGTATTTAGCCTTGGTCAGCGTGAGGGAGTTAAAGGTTGGTATGTTGGTTAGGGTGGTGATGGGACAGTGTTCAGGTTCTGCTTACAACCAGGTGCACGTTTAGGTTCGGAACACTGTTAGGTCACTGTTAGCTGGAGGTATGGGAAAGGATTGAATGTTGGTTAGTGTGAGGAAGGGGGACAGGCTACTGCCAGACAGGTATACATTAAGGTTCGGGTCAGTGTTAGGCCTAGGTTAGCCAAGGGTGAGACAGGGTTGGTGTGTTAAAGTGAGTGAGGGTTGGACAGGGCAGAGTTTCGATAACAGCCAAGTATCGTAGGTCGAGAGTGTTAGAGCCTCGGTTACCGCGAGGGTAGGGAAAGGTTCATATGTGGTTTAGTTGAGGGTGAGAATGGAACTGTTCGGATGCTGCCTACAACCAGGTATACATTTAGGTTCGGAACAGTGTTTGAGCCACAGCGTGAGGGAATTAAAGGTTGGTATGTTGGTTAGGGTGAGGGTGAGGATGGGACAGGGTTCGTGCTTACAGCCTTGTGTACGTTAGACTCGAACACTGTTAGGGCCACGGTTAGCTGGAGGGTATGGGAAAGGATTGAATGTTGGTTAGTGTCAGTCTGAGGGATGGGAGAGTGTTCGGCTACTGCCTGTATCCAGGTATACATTAAGTTCGGGTGAGGTTAGAACTCGGTTAACCCGGGTGAACAGGGTTGGTGTTAGTTAAAGTGAGGTGAGGGTTTGGACAGAGAGTTTCGGATAACAGCAAGTAGGTTCGAGCAGTATTTGAAACTGGTCAGCGTGAGGAGGTTAAGTTTGGTATGTTGGTTAGGGTGAGGGTGGGATGGGACAGTGTTCAGGTTCTGCTTACAGCCAGGTGCATGTTTAGGCTCGGAAGACTCTTAGGGCCACGGTTAGCTGGAGGTTGGGAAAGGATTGAATGTTGGTTAGTGTCAGTCTGAGGGATGGGAGAGTGTTCGCTACTGCCTGTATCCAGGTATACATTAAGGTTCGGTGAGGTTAGAACTCGGTTAACCCGAGGTGAACAGGGTTGGTGTGTTAGTTAAAGTGACGGTGAGGGTTTGGACAGTAGAGTTTCGGATAACAGCCGTAGGTTCGAGTAGTTTGAGTTGGTCAGCGTGAGGGAGTTAAAGGTTGGTATGTTGGTTAGGGTGAGGGTGAGTGATGGGACAGTGTTCAGGTTCTGCTTACAGCCAGGTGCATGTTTAGGCTCGGAAGACTCTTAGCTGTTAGCTGGAGGTTGGGAAAGGATTGAATGTTGGTTAGTGTGAGGCTGAGGGATGGGACAGGTTTCAGCTACTGCCTGCAGCCAGGTATACATTAAGGTTCGGTCAGTGTTAGGGCCACTAGCTGAGTGAGAGGGGTTGGTGTGTTAGTTAGTGAGGGGAGGGTGACAGTATGCGGATAACAGCCAGTAGGATCGGAAGAGTGTTAGAGCCACGGTTAGCCAGGTAGGGAAAGGTTGGTATGTTATGTTGAGGGTGAGGGATGGAACTGTTCGCTTAGCCAGGTATACATTTAGGTTCGAGCAGTGTTTGAGCCATTAGAGGAGTTAAGTTGGTATGTTGGTGAGGGTGAGGATGGGACAGTGTTCGGTTCTGCTTACAACCAGGTATACATTTAGGTTCGGAACAGTGTTTGAGCCGTAAGTGAGGGAAGTTGGTATGTTGGTTAGGGTGAGGGTGAGATGGGACAGTGTTCGGACAGCCTGTGTGTTTAGGTTCGAACACTGTTAGGGCCACTGTTAGCTGGAGGGTATGGGAAAGGATTGAATGTTGGTTAGTGTCAGTCTGAGGGATGGGAGAGTGTTCGGCTACTGCCTGTATCCAGGTATACATTAAGGTTCGGTGAGGGTTAGAACTCGTTAACGAGGGTGAACAGGGTTGGTGTGTTAGTTAAAGTGAGGTGAGGGTTTGGACAGGGTAGAGTTTCGATAACAGCCAAGTAGGTTCGGCAGTATTAAACTTGGTCAGCGTGAGGGAGTTAAAGGTTGGTATGTTGGTTAGGGTGAGGGTGAGGATGGGACAGTGTTCAGGTTCTGCTTACAGCCAGGTGCATGTTTAGGCTCGGAACACTGTTAGGGCCAGTTAGCTGGAGGTATGGGAAAGGATTGAATGTTGGTTAGTGTCAGTCTGAGGGATGGGAGAGTGTTCGGCTACTGCCTGTATCCAGGTATACATTAAGGTTCGGGTGAGGTTAGAACTCGGTTAACCGAGGTGAACAGGGTTGGTGTGTTAGTTAAAGTGAGGTGAGGGTTTGAGAGTAGAGTTTGGATAACAGCAGGTTCGAGCAGTATTTGAGACTGGGTCAGCGTGAGGGAGTGTTTGGTATGTTGGTTAGGGTGAGGGTGAGGATGGGACAGTGTTCAGGTTCTGCTTACAGCCAGGTGCATGTTTAGGCTCGGAAGACTGTTAGGGCCACGGTTAGCTGGAGGTATGGGAAAGGATTGAATGTTGGTTAGTGTCAGTCTGAGGGATGGGAGAGTGTTCGGCTACTGCCTGTATCCAGGTATACATTAAGGTTCGGGTGAGTTAGGAACTGTTAACCCGAGGTGAACAGGGTTGGTGTGTTAAAGTGGTGAGGGTTTGGACAGGTAGGGTTTCAGATAACAGCAGGTTCGGCAGTATTTGAGCCTCAGCGTGAGGGTTAAAGGTTGGTATGTTGGTTAGGGTGAGGGGTGAGTGATGGGACAGTGTTCAGGTTCTGCTCACAGCCAGGTGCACGTTTAGATTCGGAAGACTCTCAGAGCCACGGTTAGCGTGAGGTTATGCGAAAGGATTGAATGTTGGTTAGTGTGAGGCTGAGGGATGGGAGTTTCAGCTACTGCCTGCAGCCAGGTATACATTAAGGTTCGGGTCAGTGTTAGGGCCTGTTAGAGAGAGAGGTTTGTGTTAAAGTGAGGGTGAGGTTCAGACAGGTAGGTGAAACAGTGTAGTTAGGGTGGAAGTGTTAGAGCCATTAGGGTAGGGAAAAGGTGGTGGTGTGTTGAGGGTGAGGATGGAACTGTGTTCTGCTGCCTACAGCCAGGTATACATTTAGGTTCGGAGCAGTGTTTGAGCGGTCAGAGGAAGTTAAAGGTTGGTATGTTGGTTAGGGTGAGGGTGAGGATGGGACAGTGTTCAGGTTCTGCTTACAGCCAGGTGCACGTTTCGGAACACTGTTAGGGCCACTGTTAGCTGGAGGTATGGGAAAGGATTGAATGTTGGTTAGTGTGAGGATGAGGGATGGGACAGGTTGGCTACTGCTCAGACAGGTATACATTAAGGTTCGGGTCAGTGTTAGGCCTAGGTTAGCCAAGGGTGAGACAGGGTTGGTGTGTGTTAAAGTGAGGTGAGGGTTGACAGGGCAGAGTTTGATAACAGCCAAGTATAGGGTCGGAAGTGTTAGAGCCTCGGTTACCGAGGGTAGGGAAAGGTTCATATGTTGGTTTGTTGAGGGTGAGGAATGGAACTGTTCGGATGCTGCCTACAACCAGGTATACATTTAGGTTCGGAACAGTGTTTGAGCCAGTAACCGTGAGGAATAAAGGTTGGTATGTTGGTTAGGGTGAGGGTGAGGGGACAGGGTTCGGCTTACACAGCCTTGTACGTTAGACTCGAACACTGTTAGGGCCACGGTTAGCTGGAGGGTATGGGAAAGGATTGAATGTTGGTTAGTGTCAGTCTGAGGGATGGGAGAGTGTTCGGCTACTGCCTGTATCCAGGTATATTAAGTTCGGGTGAGGTTAGAACTCGTTAACCCGAGGGTGAACAGGGTTGGTGTGTTAAAGTGAGGTGAGGGTTTGGACAGAGTAGAGTTTCGGATAACAGCCAAGTAGGTTCGAGTATTTGAAACTGGTCAGCGTGAGGGAGGTTGGTATGTTGGTTAGGGTGAGGGTGAGGATGGGACAGTGTTCAGGTTCTGCTTACAGCCAGGTGCATGTTTAGGCTCGGAAGACTCTTAGGGCCAGTTAGCTGGAGGTTGGGAAAGGATTGAATGTTGGTTAGTGTCAGTCTGAGGGATGGGAGAGTGTTCGGCTACTGCCTCAGGTATACATTAAGGTTCGGGTGAGGTTAGCTGTTAGAGGGTGAACAGGGTTGGTGTTAGTTAAAGTGACGGTGAGGGTTTGGACAGTAGAGTTGGATAACAGCCAAGTAGGTTCAGAGTAGGTCAGCGTGAGGGAGTTAAGGTTGGTATGTTAGGTGAGGGTGAGTGATGGGACAGTGTTCAGGTTCTGCTTACAGCCAGGTGTTTAGGAAGACTCTTAGGGCCACGGAGGTTGGGAAAGGATTGAATGTGTCAGTCTGAGGGATGGGAGAGTGTTCAGCTACTGCCTGTATCAGGTATACATTGGGTGAGGGTTAGAACTGTTAACCGAGGTGAACAGGGTTGGTGTGTTAAAGTGACGGTGAGGGTTTGGACAGGGTAGGGTTTCAGATAACAGCCAAGTAGGTTCGGGGCAGTATTTAAGCCTTGGTCAGCGTGAGGGTAGTTAAAGGTTGGTTTCGTTGGTTAGGGTGAGGGGTGAGTGATGGGACAGTGTTCAGGTTCTGCTCACAGCCAGGTGCACGTTTAGATTCGGAAGACTCTCAGAGCCACGGTTAGCGTGAGGTTATGCGAAAGGATTGAATGTTGGTTAGTGTGAGGCTGAGGGATGGGACATGTTTCAGCTACTGCCTGCAGCCTGGTATACGTTAAGGTTCGGGTCAGTGTGAGGGCCTCGTTAGCTGAGAGAGAGTGTTTGTTGTTAGAGTGAGGTGAGGTTCAGACAGTGTAGGTTACAGCCAAGTATAGGTTTAGGCGGAAGTGTTAGAGCCTTTGGGTAGGAAAGGTGGTTGTGAGGTGAGGATGGAACTGTTGCCTACAGCCAGGTATACATTTAGGTTCGGAGCAGTGTGAGGGAAGAGGAAGTTAGGTATGTTAGGGTGAGGGTGAGGATGGGACAGTGTTCAGGTTCTGCTTACAACCAGGTGCACGTTTAGGTTCGGAACACTGTTAGCTCACTGTTAGCTGGAGGTATGGGAAAGGATTGAATGTTGGTTAGTGTGAGGATTAGGGATGGGACAGGGTTCGCTACTGCAGACAGGTATACATTAAGGTTCGGGTCAGTGTTAGGCCGGTTAGCGAGGTGAGACAGGGTTGGTGTGTGTTAAAGTGAGAGTGAGGGTTGACAGGGCAGAGTTTCATAACAGCCAAGAATTTAGGGTCGGAGAGTGTTAGAGCCTCGGTTACCGGAGGGTAGGGAAAGGTTCATATGTTGTTTAGTTGAGGGTGAGAATGGAACCTTGTTCGGATGCTGCCTACAACCAGGTATACATTTAGGTTCGGAACAGTGTTTGAGCCAGTAACCGTGAGGGAAAAAGGTTGGTATGTTGGTTAGGGTGAGGGTGAGGATGGGACAGGGTTCTGCACACAGCCTTGTGTACGTTTAGACTCGGAACACTGTTAGGGCCACGGTTAGCTGGAGGGTATGGGAAAGGTTGTTGGTTAGTGTCAGTCTGAGGGATGGGAGAGTGTTCGGCTACTGCCTGTATCCAGGTATACGTTCGGGTGAGGGTTAGAACTCGTTAACCGAGGGTGAACAGGGTTGGTGTGTTAAAGTGAGGTGAGGGTTTGGACAGAGTAGAGTTTCGGATAACAGCCAAGTAGGTTCGAGCAGTATTTGAAACTGGTCAGCGTGAGGGAGTTAAGTTGGTATGTTGGTTAGGGTGAGGGTGAGGATGGGACAGTGTTCAGGTTCTGCTTACAGCCAGGTGCATGTTTAGGCTCGGAAGACTCTTAGGGCCAGTTAGCTGGAGGTTGGGAAAGGATTGAATGTTGGTTAGTGTCAGTCTGAGGGATGGGAGAGTGTTCGCTACTGCTATCCAGGTATACATTAAGGTTCGGGTGAGGGTAAACTCGGTTAACCCGAGGGTGAACAGGGTTGGTGTGTTAGTTAAAGTGGCGGTGAGGGTTTGGACAGAGTGGATAACAGCCAAGTAGGTTCGAGTAGTTTTGAGAGTTGGTCAGCGTGAGGGAGTTAAGTTGGTATGTTGGTTAGGGTGAGGGTGAGTGATGGGACAGTGTTCAGGTTCTGCTTACAGCCAGGTGCATGTTTAGGCTCGGAAGACTCTTAGGCTCGGTTAGCGAGTGGGAAAGGATTGAATGTTGGTTAGTGTGAGGCTGAGGGATGGGACAGTTTCAGCTACTGCCTGCAGCCAGGTATACATTAAGGTTCGGTCAGTGTTAGGGCCACTGTTAGCCGAGGTGAGAGGTTGGTGTGAAAGAGTGAGGGTGAGGTTGAGACAGGTTAGGATAACAGCCAAGTATAGATCGGAAGAGTGTTAGAGCCTAGGTAGGGAAAAGTTTTGATATGTTGAGGGGAGGATGGAACTGTTCGCTGCTGCCTACAGCCAGGTATACATTTAGGTTCGAGCAGTGTTTGAGCCAGTCAGTGAGGAGTTAAAGGTTGGTATGTTGGTTAGGGTGAGGGTGAGGATGGGACAGTGTTCGGTTCTGCTTACAGCCAGGTGTACGTTTAGGTTCGGAACACTGTTAGGATCACTGTTAGCTGGAGGTATGGGAAAGGATTGAATGTTGGTTAGTGTCAGTCTGAGGGATGGGAGAGTGTTCGGCTACTGCCTGTATCAGGTATACATTAAGGTTCGGTGAGGGTTAGGAACTCGGTTAACAGGGTGAACAGGGTTGGTGTGTTAAAGTGAGGTGAGGGTTTGGACAGGGTAGAGTTTCAGATAACAGCCAAGTAGGTTCGGAGCAGTATTTGAGCCTTGGTCAGCGTGAGGAGTTAAAGGTTGGTATGTTGGTTAGGGTGAGGGTGAGTGATGGGACAGTGTTCAGGTTCTGCTTACAACCAGGTGCACGTTTAGGTTCGGAACACTGTTAGGATCACTGTTAGCTGGAGGTATGGGAAAGGATTGAATGTTGGTTAGTGTGAGGATTAGGGATGGGACAGGGTTGGCTGCTGCCTTCAGACAGGTATACATTAAGGTTCGGGTCAGTGTTAGGCCTAGGTTAGAAGGGTGAGACAGGGTTGGTGTGTTAAAGTGAGAGTGAGGGTTGGACAGGGCAGAGTTTCATAACAGCCAAGTGTTAGGGTCGGAGTGTTAGAGCCTCGGTTACGCGAGGGTAGGGAAAGGTTCATTGGTTTAGTTGAGGGTGAATGGAACTGTTCGGATGCTGCCTACAACCAGGTATACATTTAGGTTCGGAACAGTGTTTGAGCCACGTAACCGTGAGGGAATTAAAGGTTGGTATGTTGGTTAGGGTGAGGGTGAGGATGGGACAGGGTTCTGCTTACCAGCCTTGTGTACGTTAGACTCGGAACACTGTTAGGGCCACGGTTAGCTGGAGGGTATGGGAAAGGTTTGAATGTTGGTTAGTGTCAGTCTGAGGGATGGGAGAGTGTTCGGCTACCTGTATCCAGGTATACATTAAGTTCGGGTGAGGGTTAGAACTCGGTTAACCCGAGGGTGAACAGGGTTGGTGTGTTAGTTAAAGTGAGGTGAGGGTTTGGACAGAGAGTTTCGGATAACAGCCAAGTAGGTTCGAGCAGTATTTGAAACTGGTCAGCGTGAGGGAGTTAAAGTTTGGTATGTTGGTTAGGGTGAGGGTGAGGATGGGACAGTGTTCAGGTTCTGCTTACAGCCAGGTGCATGTTTAGGCTCGGAAGACTCTTAGGGCCAGTTAGCTGGAGGTTGGGAAAGGATTGAATGTTGGTTAGTGTCAGTCTGAGGGATGGGAGAGTGTTCGCTACTGCCTGTATCAGGTATACATTAAGGTTCGGGTGAGGGTTAGAACTCGGTTAACCCGAGGTGAACAGGGTTGGTGTGTTAAAGTGGTGAGGGTTTGGACAGGGTAGTTTCGGATAACAGCCAAGTAGGTTCGGAGTATTTAGAGCCTTGGTCAGCGTGAGGGAGTTAAAGTTGGTATGTTGGTTAGGGTGAGGGTGAGTGATGGGACAGTGTTCAGGTTCTGCTTACAGCCAGGTGCATGGTTCGGAAGACTCTGTTAGCGGAGGTTGGGAAAGGATTGAATGTTGGTTAGTGTGAGGCTGAGGGATGGGACATTTCAGCTACTGCCTGCAGCCAGGTATACATTAAGGTTCGGGTCAGTGTTAGGCCTCGAGGAGTGAGAGAGTTGTGTGTAGTGAGGGTGAGGTTCAGACAGTGTAGGTTTACAGCCAAGTATACGTTAGAGGAAGGTGTTAGAGCCACGTTAGGTAGGGAAAAGGTGGTTGGTGTGAAGTTGAGGGTGAGGATGGAACTGTGTTCGGTGCTACAGCCAGGTATACATTTAGGTTCGAGCAGTGTTTGAGCCGGTCATGAGGAAGTTAAAGGTTGGTATGTTGGTTAGGGTGAGTGTGAGGGAAGGGACAGTGTTCCGGTTCCGCTTACAACCAGGTGCACGTTTAGGTTCGGAACACTGTTAGCATCACTGTTAGCTGGAGGGTATGGGAAAGGATTGTATGTTGGTTAGTGTGAGGATTAGGGATGGGACAGGTTCGGCTACTGCCTGACAGGTATACATTAAGGTTCGGGTCAGTGTTAGCCCAAGGGTGAGACAGGGTTGTGTGTGTTAAAGTGAGGTGAGGGTTGGACAGGGCAGAGTTTCGATAACAGCCAAGTATTCGAGGTCGGAGAGTGTTAGAGCCTCGGTTACCGAGGGTAGGGAAAGGTTCATATGTTGGTTTGAGGGTGAGAATGGAACCTTGTTCGGATGCTGCCTACAACCAGGTATACATTTAGGTTCGGAACAGTGTTTGAGCCACAGTAACCGTGAGGGAAAAAGGTTGGTATGTTGGTTAGGGTGAGGGTGAGAATGGGACAGGGTTCGCTACTACAGCCTTGTGTACGTTAGACTCGGAACACTGTTAGGGCCACGGTTAGCTGGAGGGTATGGGAAAGGTTTGAATGTTGGTTGAGGAGAGGGGAGGTATCCAGGTATATTAAGTTCGAGGGTTAAACTCGTTAACCCGAGGTGAACAGGGTTGGTGTGTTAGTTAAAGTGAGGTGAGGGTTTGGACAGAGTAGAGTTTCGGATAAGCAAGTAGGTTCGAGCAGTATTTGAAACTGGTCAGCGTGAGGAGGTTAAAGTTTGGTATGTTGGTTAGGGTGAGGGTGAGGATGGGACAGTGTTCAGGTTCTGCTTACAGCCAGGTGCATGTTTAGGCTCGGAAGACTGTTAGGGCCATGGTTAGCTGGAGGGTATGGGAAAGGATTGAATGTTGGTTAGTGCCAGTCTGAAGGATGGGAGAGTGTTCGGTTACTGCCAGTATCCAGGTATACATTAAGGTTTGGGTGAGGGTTAGGAACTCTAACCCGAGGGTGAACAGAGTTGGCGTGTTAGGTAAAGTAACGTCGAGTGTTTGGACAGTGTAGAGTTTTGGATAACCTCCAAGTTCGAGTAGTATTGAGAGTTGGTCAGCGTGAGGGAGTTAAGGTTGGTATGTTGGTTAGGGTGAGGGTGAGTGATGGGACAGTGTTCAGGTTCTGCTTACAGCCAGGTGCATGTTTAGGCTCGGAAGACTCTTAGGCCACGGTTAGCGGAGGTTGGAAAGGATTGAATGTTGGTTAGTGTGAGGCTGAGGGATGGGACATGTTTCAGCTACTGCCTGCTGCAGCCAGGTATACATTAAGGTTCGGTCAGTGTTAGGGCCACTGTTAGCCCGAGGTGAGAGTGGGGTTGTAAAGTGAGTGAGGGGAGGTGAGTGTTAGATAACAGCCAATACGGTAAGTCGGAAGAGTGTTAGAGCCACGGTTATCGAGGTAGGGAAAGGTTGGTATTTGATATGTTGAGGGTGAGGATGGAACTGTGCTGCCTACAGCCAGGTATACATTTAGGTTCGAGCAGTGTTTGAGCCACGTCAGAGGAGTTAAATTGGTATGTTGGTTAGGGTGAGGGTGAGGATGGGACAGTGTTCGGTTCTGCTTACAACCAGGTGTACTTAGGTTCGGAACACTGTTAGGGCCACTGTTAGCTGGAGGTATGGGAAAGGATTGAATGTTGGTTAGTGTCAGTCTGAGGGATGGGAGAGTGTTCGCTACTGCCTGTATCAGTACATTAAGGTTCGGTGAGGGTTAGGAACTCGGTTAACCGAGGTGAACAGGTTGGTGTGTTAAAGTGGTGAGGGTTTGGACAGGGTAGGTTTCAGATAACAGCCAAGTAGGTTCGCAGTATTTAAGCCTTGGTCAGCGTGAGGGTAGTTAAAGGTTGGTATGTTGGTTAGGGTGAGGGTGAGTGATGGGACAGTGTTCAGGTTCTGCTTACAACC
Source organism: Rhinolophus sinicus (assembly GCF_036562045.2). Classification (NCBI taxonomy): domain Eukaryota; kingdom Metazoa; phylum Chordata; class Mammalia; order Chiroptera; family Rhinolophidae; genus Rhinolophus; species Rhinolophus sinicus. The sequence goes on along the minus strand of NC_133763.1, from coordinate 29,650,567 downwards.
AGGTGCACGTTTAGGTTCGGAACACTGTTAGCATCACTGTTAGCTGGAGGTATGGGAAAGGATTGAATGTTGGTTAGTGTGAGGATTGAGGGACAGGTTGGGCTGCTGCTTTCAGACAGGTATACATTAAGGTTCGGTCAGTGTTAGGCCTGGTTAGCCAAGGTGAGACAGGGTTGTTAAAGTGAGAGTGAGGGTTGACAGGGCAGAGTTTCGATAACAGCCAAGTTGTAGGGTCGGAGGAGTGTTAGAGCCTCGGTTACCGAGGGTAGGGAAAGGTTCATATGTGGTTTGTTGAGGGTGAGAATGGAACTTGTTCGGATGCTGCCTACAACCAGGTATACATTTAGGTTCGGAACAGTGTTTGAGCCAGTAACCGTGAGGGAATTAAAGGTTGGTATGTTGGTTAGGGTGAGGGTGAGAAGGGACAGGGTTCTGCTTACACAGCCTTGTGTAAGTCTAGACTCGGAACATTGTTAGGGCCACGGCTAGCTGGAGGGTATGGGAAAGGATTGAATGTTGGTTAGTGTCAGTCTGAGGGTTGGGAGAGTGTTCGGCTACTGCCTGTATCCAGGTATACATTAAGGTTTGGGTGAGGGTTAGGAACTCGGTTAACCCGAGGGTGAACAGGGTTCGTGTGTTAGTTAAAGTGACGGTGAGGGTTTGGACAGAGTAGAGTTTCGGATAACAGGCAAGTAGGTTCTGAGCAGTATTTGAAACTCGGTCAGCGTGAGGGAGGTTAAGTTTGGGATGTTGGTTAGGGTGAGGGTGAGCGATGGGACAGTGTTCAGGTTCTGCTTACAGCCAGGTGCATGTTTAGGCTCGGAAGACTCTTAGGGCTCGGTTAGCGGGAGGTTGTGGCAAAGGATTGAATGTTGGGTAGTGTCAGTCTGAGGGATGGGAGAGTGTTCGGCTACTGCGTGTATCCAGCTATACATTAAGGTCGGGTGAGCGTTAGAAACTCGGTTAACCCGAGGGTGAACAGGGTTGGTGTGTTAGTGAAAGTGACGGTGAGGGTTTGGATAGAGTAGAGTTTCGGATAAGAGGCAAGTAGGTTCCGAGTAGTACTTGAGAGTTGGTCAGCGTGAGGGAGTTTAAGTTTGGGATGTTGGTTAGGGTGAGGGTGAGTGATGGGACAGTGTTCAGGTTCCGCTTACAGCCAGGTGCATGTTTAGGCTCGGAAGACTCTTAGGGCTCGGTTAGCGGGAGGTTATGCGAAAGGATTGAATGTTGGTTAGTGTGAGGCTGAGGGATGGGACATGTTTCAGCTACTGCCTGCTGCTGCCAGGTATACATTAAGGTTCGGGTCAGTGTTAGGGCCACTGTTAGCCCGAGTGTGAGAGTGGGTTGGAGTGTTAGTTAGAGTGAGGGGGAGGGTTGAGACATGGTACGTGTTAGATAACAGCCACGTATACGTGTAAGATCGGAAGAGTGTTAGAGCCACGGTTATCGCCAGGTTAGGGACAGGTTGGTATTTCTGATATGTTGAGGGAGAGGGATGGAACTGACTTCGGCTGCTGTCTCCAGCCAGGTATACATTTAGGTTCAGAGCAGTGTTTGAGCCACGTTCACCCCGACGGATGTTCAACTTGGTATGTTGGTTAGGGTGAGGGTGAGGGATGGGACCGTGTTCGGGTTCTGATTACAACCAGGTGTACGTTTAGGTTCGGAACACTGTTATGATCACTGTTAGCTGGAAGGTATGGGAATGTATTGAATGTTGGTTAGTGTCAGTCTGAGGGATGGGAGAGTGTTCGGCTACTGCCTGTATCGAGGTGTACATTAAGGTTCGGGTGAGGGATAGGAACTCGGTTAACCCGACGGTGAACACGGTTGGTGTGTTAAAGTGGCGGTGAGGGTTTGGACAGGGTAGGGTTTCAGATAACAGCCAAGTAGGTTCGGCGCAGTATTTAAGCCTTGGTCAGCGTGAGGGTAGTTAAAGGTTGGTACGTTGGTTAGGGTGAGGGGTGAGTGATGGGACAGTGTTCCGGTTCCGCTTACAACCAGGTGCACGTTTAGGTTCGGAACACTGTTAGCATCACTGTTAGCTGGAGGGTATGGGAAAGGATTGTATGTTGGTTAGTGTGAGGATTAGGGAAGGGACAGGGTTGGGCTGCTGCTTTCAGACAGGTATACATTAAGGTTCGGGTCAGTGTTAGCGCCTAGGTTAGCCCAAGGGTGAGACAGGGTTGCTGTGTGTTAAAGTGAGAGTGAGGGTTCGATCAGGGCAGAGTTTCGTATAACCGCCAAGAATTCGTTCAGGGTCCGAGGAGTGCTAGAGCCTCGGTTACCGCGAGGGTAGGGAAAGGTTCATATGTCGGTTTGGTTGAGGGTGACGAATGGATCCTTGTTCGGATGCTGCCTACAACCAGGTATACATTTAGGTTCGGAACAGTGTTTGAGCCACAGTAACCGTGAGGGAACCTAAAGGTTTGTATGATGGTTAGGGTGAGGGTGAGAAGCAGACTCGGAACATTGTTAGGGCCACGGTTAGTTGGAGGGTATGGGAAAGGTTTGAATGTTGGTTAGTGTCAGTCTGAGGGTTGGGAGAGTGTTCGGCTACTGCGTGTATCCAGGTATATATTAAGTTCGGGTGAGGGTTAGTAACTCGCTTAACCCGAGGGTGAACAGGGTTGGTGTGTTAGTTAAAGTGACGGTGAGGGTTTGGACAGAGTAGAGTTTCGGATAACAGGCAAGTAGGTTCTGAGCAGTATTTGAAACTCGGTCAGCGTGAGGGAGGTTAAGTTTGGGATGTTGGTTAGGGTGAGGGTGAGCGATGGGACAGTGTTCAGGTTCTGCTTACAGCCAGGTGCATGTTTAGGCTCGGAAGACTCTTAGGGCTCGGTTAGCGGGAGGTTGTGGCAAAGGATTGAATGTTGGGTAGTGTCAGTCTGAGGGATGGGAGAGTGTTCGGCTACTGCGTGTATCCAGCTATACATTAAGGTCGGGTGAGCGTTAGAAACTCGGTTAACCCGACGGTGAACAGGGTTGGTGTGTTAGTGAAAGTGACGGTGAGGGTTTGGATAGAGTAGAGTTTCGGATAAGAGGCAAGTAGGTTCCGAGTAGTACTTGAGAGTTGGTCAGCGTGAGGGAGTTTAAGTTTGGGATGTTGGTTAGGGTGAGGGTGAGTGATGGGACAGTGTTCAGGTTCCGCTTACAGCCAGGTGCATGTTTAGGCTCGGAAGACTCTTAGGGCTCGGTTAGCGGGAGGTTATGCGAAAGGATGGAATGTTGGTTAGTGTGAGGCTGAGGGATGGGACATGTTTCAGCTACTGCCTGCTGCTGCCAGGTATACATTAAGGTTCGGGTCAGTGTTAGGGCCACTGTTAGCCCGAGTGTGAGAGTGGGTTGGAGTGTTAGTTAGAGTGAGGGGGAGGGTTGAGACATGGTACGTGTTAGATAACAGCCACGTATACGTGTAAGATCGGAAGAGTGTTAGAGCCACGGTTATCGCCAGGTTAGGGACAGGTTGGTATTTCTGATATGTTGAGGGAGAGGGATGGAACTGACTTCGGCTGCTGTCTCCAGCCAGGTATACATTTAGGTTCAGAGCAGTGTTTGAGCCACGTTCACCCCGACGGATGTTCAACTTGGTATGTTGGTTAGGGTGAGGGTGAGGGATGGGACCGTGTTCGGGTTCTGATTACAACCAGGTGTACGTTTAGGTTCGGAACACTGTTATGATCACTGTTAGCTGGAAGGTATGGGAATGTATTGAATGTTGGTTAGTGTCAGTCCTAGGGATGGGAGAGTGTTCGGCTACTACCTGTATCGAGGTGTACATTAAGGTTCGGGTGAGGGATAGGAACTCGGTTAACACGACGGTGAACACGGTTGGTGTGTTAAAGTGGCGGTGAGGGTTTGGACAGGGTAGGGTTTCAGATAACAGCCAAGTAGGTTCGGCGCAGTATTTAAGCCTTGGTCAGCGTGAGGGTAGTTAAAGGTTGGTACGTTGGTTAGGGTGAGGGGTGAGTGATGGGACAGTGTTCCGGTTCCGCTTACAACCAGGTGCACGTTTAGGTTCGGAACACTGTTAGCATCACTGTTAGCTGGAGGGTATGGGAAAGGATTGTATGTTGGTTAGTGTGAGGATTAGGGAAGGGACAGGGTTGGGCTGCTGCTTTCAGACAGGTATACATTAAGGTTCGGGTCAGTGTTAGCGCCTAGGTTAGCCCAAGGGTGAGACAGGGTTGCTGTGTGTTAAAGTGAGAGTGAGGGTTCGATCAGGGCAGAGTTTCGTATAACCGCCAAGAATTCGTTCAGGGTCGGAGGAGTGCTAGAGCCTCGGTTACCGCGAGGGTAGGGAAAGGTTCATATGTCGGTTTCGTTGAGGGTGACGAATGGATCCTTGTTCGGATGCTGCCTACAACCAGGTATACATTTAGGTTCGGAACAGTGTTTGAGCCACAGTAACCGTGAGGGAACCTAAAGGTTGGTATGATGGTTAGGGTGAGGGTGAGAAACGGGACAGGGTCCGCCTCTACGTACAGCCTTGTGTACGTCTAGACTCGGAACATTGTTAGGGCCACGGTTAGTTGGAGGGTATGGGAAAGGTTTGAATGTTGGTTAGTGTCAGTCTGAGGGTTGGGAGAGTGTTCGGCTACTGCGTGTATCCAGGTATATATTAAGTTCGGGTGAGGGTTAGTAACTCGCTTAACCCGAGGGTGAACAGGGTTGGTGTGTTAGTTAAAGTGACGGTGAGGGTTTGGACAGAGTAGAGTTTCGGATAACAGGCAAGTAGGTTCTGAGCAGTATTTGAAACTCGGTCAGCGTGAGGGAGGTTAAGTTTGGGATGTTGGTTAGGGTGAGGGTGAGCGATGGGACAGTGTTCAGGTTCTGCTTACAGCCAGGTGCATGTTTAGGCTCGGAAGACTCTTAGGGCTCGGTTAGCGGGAGGTTGTGGCAAAGGTTTGAATGTTGGGTAGTGACAGTCTGAGGGATGGGAGAGTGTTCAGCTACTGCGTGTATCCAGCTATACATTAAGGTCGGGTGAGCGTTAGAAACTCGGTTAACCCGAGGGTGAACAGGGTTGGTGTGTTAGTGAAAGTGGCGGTGAGGGTTTGGATAGAGTAGAGTTTCGGATAAGAGGCAAGTAGGTTCCGAGTAGTACTTGAGAGTTGGTCAGCGTGAGGGAGTTTAAGTTTGGGATGTTGGTTAGGGTGAGGGTGAGTGATGGGACAGTGTTCAGGTTCCGCTTACAGCCAGGTGCATGTTTAGGCTCGGAAGACTCTTAGGGCTCGGTTAGCGGGAGGTTATGCGAAAGGATTGAATGTTGGTTAGTGTGAGGCTGAGGGATGGGACATGTTTCAGCTACTGCCTGCTGCTGCCAGGTATACATTAAGGTTCGGGTCAGTGTTAGGGCCACTGTTAGCCCGAGTGTGAGAGTGGGTTGGAGTGTTAGTTAGAGTGAGGGGGAGGGTTGAGACATGGTACGTGTTAGATAACAGCCACGTATACGTGTAAGATCGGAAGAGTGTTAGAGCCACGGTTATCGCCAGGTTAGGGACAGGTTGGTATTTCTGATATGTTGAGGGAGAGGGATGGAACTGACTTCGGCTGCTGTCTCCAGCCAGGTATACATTTAGGTTCAGAGCAGTGTTTGAGCCACGTTCAGAGGAAGTTAAAGTTGGTATGTTGGTTAGGGTGAGGGTGAGGATGGGACAGTGTTCG